>NC_056429.1:13778473-14078473 GCF_018296145.1 Oncorhynchus tshawytscha
GTTTTGAAATGCAGGGGTTTGACATTTAGGACTGATGTCCAACCTGTCTGGTAGTTTAAAGCCTCTCTCATATTTTAAATGACAGCCACAACTATTAGGGCAGCTGGGACCTCTGAGGAGATTTCTACGTAAGGTGTGTGTGTGTTTGTCTGTGCATGCATGAGTGTGTGTGGCGAGGAGCGATGCTGATTCTCCGATACCCTGTCTGTCCGCATCTGTCTCTCCCCTCAGCGCCCTTGTCGGTTCGCTCAACCCAGTCCCATCGCTCCGCCTGGTGTACCTGAGATGTTAGCGATCCGTGTGTCTCTCCGCCCGCGTCGATAACCTGTCATCATGGGATCTGCCACCTCACCGGGGCTCATGCCACATGGATGTGACTGCTGCTGTGACGACGCTGATGGGGCTTAAAATTGATGGATATGAAGAGATTGAACGCCAAGCTCTCCCTCTGCAACTCTCCCCGTCCCACACCAAGCTGTTCCCCTGTATCCATATCCTCTTCCCTAGTCCCACACCAAGCTGTTCCACTGTATCCATATCCTCTTCCCTAGTCCCACACCAAGCTGTTCCCCTGTATCCATATCCTCTTCCCTAGTCCCACACCAAGCTGTTCCCCTGTATCCATATCCTCTTCCCTAGTCCCACACCAAGCTGTTCCCCTGTATCCATATCCTCTTCCCTAGTCCCACACCAAGCTGTTCCACTGTATCCATATCCTCTTCCCTAGTCCCACACCAAGCTGTTCCACTGTATCCATATCCTCTTCCCTAGTCCCACACCAAGCTGTTCCACTGTATCCATATCCTCTTCCCTAGTCCCACACCAAGCTGTTCCACTGTATCCATATCCTCTTCCCTAGTCCCACACCAAGCTGTTCCCCTGTATCCATATCCTCTTCCCTAGTCCCACACCAAGCTGTTCCCCTGTATCCATATCCTCTTCCCTAGTCCCACACCAAGCTGTTCCCCTGTATCCATATCCTCTTCCCTAGTCCCACACCAAGCTGTTCCCCTGTATCCATATCCTCTTCCCTAGTCCCACACCAAGCTGTTCCCCTGTATCCATATCCTCTTCCCTAGTCCCACACCAAGCTGTTCCCCTGTATCCATATCCTCTTCCCTAGTCCCACACCAAGCTGTTCCCCTGTATCCATATCCTCTTCCCTAGTCCCACACCAAGCATAAGGGATGTACTCCTTCAGTACTCCGTCATTAACACAACGGTTGTGCTTTGTAACACACACCAAAGTTCGTCTCCCCTTCAACTGGTCTAACAACACTCAACACACACGCCAACATACCCCATACATACATACACACAATACACACACTCTAATAACTGACCCAACTTCAACACCCCCTGTTTAGCCACACACACAGGGACAGACATACACTTCAACACCCCCTGTCTAGCCACACACACAGGGACAGACATACACTTCAACACCCCCTGTCTAGCCACACACACAGGGACAGACATACACTTCAACACCCCCTGTTTAGCCACACACACAGGGACAGACATACACTTCAACACCCCCTGTCTAGCCACACACACAGGGACAGACATGCACTTCAACACCCCCTGTCTAGCCACACACACAGGGACAGACATGCACTTCAACACCCCTGTCTAGCCACACACACAGGGACAGACATACACTTCAACACCCCCTGTCTAGCCACACACACAGGGACAGACATGCACTTCAACACCCCTGTCTAGCCACACACACAGGGACAGACATACACTTCAACACCCCTGTCTAGCCACACACACAGGGACAGACATACACTTCAACACCCCCTGTCTAGCCACACACACAGGGACAGACATGCACTTCAACACCCCCTGTCTAGCCACACACACAGGGACAGACATACACTTCAACACCCCCTGTCTAGCCACACACACAGGGACAGACATACACTTCAACACCCCCTGTCTAGCCACACACACAGGGACAGACATGCACTTCAACCCCCCCTCCCCTCCTCATATACAGATAATAGCTGGAAGTTAAAGATGACACGGATCAATAGGATTTCTCCTAGTGACTGGATAAGTTAACATCACGCCTCCTCCTGCAAGCCCCTCAATCAATACTGTCTCTCCCTCTCCGTCTCATCATCATCTTTAATCTATATCCCTTTGTCTCGGTTTCTGTAGAATCGTCTCGTTCCACCGCGCCTTTCTCCAAATGACATTAAAGAATGTAAAATGACCTACATCGGAATGAAAGGACAGGAGGACAGAAACAGTGAGGTGAAAGAAGAGTTGATTGTGGGGTTTGCACTTCTGCTGCCTCTTTTAGACAAAAGCAACAAGGGAAGAAGAGGGGAAACACAAATGTCAAAGGGAGCGCTTGCGGCCAAAGCACTGGGCTTTTCTCTGTCCGTACAAGAGTGGTGGTGAAGGCAGAAATGGCAGTGTTAATAAAAAGCTAATGCTTGTCTCGGGTGTGAAGCCGCGGGCATCAGAGGCGTGGGGGGGGGTTCTACAGCCTTGGTCTTTTGTGGGGCCGTGTGTCATGTGAAGAAAAGTCTGTCCCAAATGTATTTCTACAATACGGGAAAAGAGAGTGTTAGGCTTTCCATGGGGGGGGGGGCTCGTTCTGCTCGGCACCAGCTATTAACTGGGACGGGTCTAAAAGGACTGGATCTGAACCTGGACCTGGACACTCATATTTCTTCCTTTCATTTTGTGACCTGTCCTCCTTGTGTCAGCTGTGTGTGGATGGTATGTGCGTTGTTCTGTTATTTCCTGCTCAAACGATGCTCACTCCCTTCCCTGTCCATTCACTAGCTCTTTGTGTGACATAGAACATATCCAGGCTTAGAGATGGACAACGACACGTAGGGCACAAACACGCAACACATACTGTACACAGGCGCTATATAGGAACAGTCATTGGTCAACACTTATCCACCACTGACCAAATGACTTGGCTTTGCTCAAGTGGTGCTTTACAAAGTGTTGTGACAAGACGCGTTACATGCTTGTGTTTGTTTGTGGCACTGTTTTTCCTCACATAGCCTCGCATGTTGCGGGGGTATCTCAGTTTCTCGTATTTACAGTTGAAATTTGGAACCTGGATTTCACAGAGTATCTCACGCCAACAGAGGTGGGAACTAATAACCAAAGCAGCGAAAACTGACGATGCCAATCCAGTCAAATAAGAATTCCCTCCTCTTTTTACACTTCTGTTACACGGTTGTACTCAAAGGCGTGAATTATGTTCCATCATTCTGTCTCCCCGACTTCCACGTCAGTGTGTATGTTGTGATTTGGACTGGAGGAGTCTCTCACTCTCACTCTGCTACCAGGTGTTGCAAAGATGCACTCCATTGTTATTTTTTTGATTGACGGAGATGAATGACGGAATGGATTTTTTTTTTTGTTCAACTGTTTCTCTATAGCTCTAATACTCATTCGGTCTCTTTGTCTCACCCACTCTGTCTGCTTTCTCTCTGTCTCTCTCTCTCTCAGGTCTGGATCGCTCTCAGAGGCAGGGGGTAGAGGATCTGATCTCTGCGGTGCCCTGTCGTTTCGACCATGCCGCCTTGTTCCCCATGCTGCAGAAACAGACTCTACAGCACCGGATGAATGACTCCTTCTCCTGCCTGGTGAGAGAGAGCGAGAGATTGTCCATTATTGAATGTTTATTTATATGCCAGACATTTTTGAAAAAAAAATATTGTAGTGCAAGCCAGCGCAAAGAAAGGAGACAGGCTTCCAATTCTGGAGAGTGGGAGAGTGAGGGAGAGGGGGAGGGAGGGAGGGGGAGGGAGGGAGGGAGAGTGAGGGAGAGGGGGAGGGAGGGAGAGAGAGGGAGAGAGAGAGGGAGAGAGGGAGAGAGAGAGGCGGGGAGGGAGGGGGAGAGAGGCCTCGCAAAGGCTTTATCTTTTAGACTCTGAGTGCAGCAAGAGACTCATGCCTTGAGGGTTTGGGAGCTCCAACACTCAACGAGGGGGGATAAACGGTGCTAATCAATACTTCCCAAATAAAAACATGACCCTCACAGACCACTGCTGAGCCTATTTAGTGGAGAGGGGGCCACAGAGAATGAGTAAAGGGTGAGGGGGATGTGGACCTGGCCATATGTACCATAGTGGTCAATTCCCTTTCAAATCCAGGAATTGCGCTAAACCCAGAATTTGAATGTGAAATATAGTCGTGTAAATAGGCCATCTTTCAGATTTAGAATCAGACCCAATCCCTTTATACACTGAATGTATAAAACATTAGGAACACCTACGTAATATTGAGTTGCCCCCAAATTCCCTCAGAACAGTCTCAATTCGTCAGCACATGGACTCTACATGGTGTCGAAAGCTTTCTACAGGGATGTTGACTCCAATGAGTCCCACAGTTGTGTCCAGTTGGCTTGATGTTCTTCTTGATACACACAGGACACTGTTGTGTGGAAAACCCAGCAGCATTGCAGTTCTTGACACACTCAAACCAGTGTGCCTAGCACCTACTACCATACCAAGTACAAAGGCACAAATGATTTTTCTTGCCCATTCACCCTCTGAATGGCGTAAACATACACAATCCATGTCTCAGTTGTCTCAAGACTTTAAAATCCTTCTTTAATTAACCTGTCTCCTTGCCCCTGGATTCAGCTGGTCAGTCTGTCATAGAAAGAGTTGAGATTAAAAAGAGCTCTGAGCATATAGTCCTCATTATAGTCCTCATTCAACTCAGACGAACACAGGATGAGCGCTCCCTCCACACACTTTTTCATGTGAATGGCTTTGTTAATGATGAGGGCTTTGTCAAGGACTTTGTGTATCAACTTGTAGTCTCCGTTGAAGCCACATTCAGAATGACCAGGCCTTAGGACAGGAACGTCTGCTAAAAAGTAGGGTCAGCCCTTCTGGTGGTAGATCAGATTTGGGTTGTCAAACTTTAGAAACTCTGATTTCTTGTCGTACTTATGGAGTTTCCGACTGTGAATAGAATCCTGCTGTACATCAACACTTTGATACAGTGGAACAGAGTGGCTGGTATGTATTTTCATCTAACAGCGGATAAACCAATCAGATTCTTGGCCTATACTTCAGCTTGCATTAAATGAACTGTTCTTCTACTTGAGAAAAAATACATTCAAGTAGCAGTGCCTCTAATAAGGTAACAGTACTTGAGTAGGATATTTCGGTACTCTTTTCACTCCTGCAGACCTGAACCTCGTGCGTGTTTGTGTTTCCTGTCTGTGTGTGTTGGTGCAGTGATTTTGAACTGGTGGGTCACGAGCCACATTCAGGTCACGGAACGTTTTGAGTCACTGTATCCCGACCTATATGTACACGTCTACCGCAATTACCTCCTACCTCTGCACATGGACTCAGTACTGGTACCCTGTGTCTAAAGCCAAGTTATCCTTACTCAGTACTGGTCCCCCGTGTCTAAAGCCAAGTTATCCTTACTCAGTACTGGTCCCCCGTGTCTAAAGCCAAGTTATCCTTACTCAGTACTGGTCCGCCGTGTCTAAAGCCAAGTTATCCTTACTCAGTACTGGTACCCCGTGTCTAAAGCCAAGTTATCCTTACTCAATACTGGTACCCCGTGTCTAAAGCCAAGTTATCCTTACTCAATACTGGTACCCCGTGTCTAAAGCCAAGTTATCCTTACTCAATACTGGTACCCCGTGTCTAAAGCCAAGTTATCCTTACTCAATACTGGTACCCCGTGTCTAAAGCCAAGTTATCCTTACTCAGTACTGGTACCCCGTGTCTAAAGCCAAGTTATCCTTACTCAATACTGGTACCCTGTGTCTAAAGCCAAGTTATCCTTACTCAATACTGGTACCCCGTGTCTAAAGCCAAGTTATCCTTACGCGGTACTGGTACCCCGTGTCTAAAGCCAAGTTATCCTTACTCTGTACTGGTACCCCGTGTCTAAAGCCAAGTTATCCTTACGCAGTACTGGTACCCCGTGTCTAAAGCCAAGTTATCCTTACGCAGTACTGGTACCCCGTGTCTAAAGCCAAGTTATCCTTACTCTGTACTGGTACCCCGTGTCTAAAGCCAAGTTATCCGTACACGGTACTGGTACCCCGTGTCTAAAGCCAAGTTATCCTTACTTGGTACTGGTACCCCGTGTCTAAAGCCAAGTTATCCTTACTCGGTACTGGTACCCCGTGTCTAAAGCCAAGTTATCCTTACTCGGTACTGGTACCCCGTGTCTAAAGCCAAGTTATCCTTACTCGGTACTGGTACCCCGTGTCTAAAGCCAAGTTATCCTTACTCGGTACTGGTACCCCGTGTCTAAAGCCAAGTTATCCTTACTTGGTACTGGTACCCCGTGTCTAAAGCCAAGTTATCCTTACTTGGTACTGGTACCCCGTGTCTAAAGCCAAGTTATCCTTACTTGGTACTGGTACCCCGTGTCTAAAGCCAAGTTATCCTTACTTGGTACTGGTACCCCGTGTCTAAAGCCAAGTTATCCTTACTCGGTACTGGTACCCCGTGTCTAAAGCCAAGTTATCCTTACTCATTGTGGATTTATTCCTTGTGTTTTTATTATTTCTCTATTTTCTTGTACCTCTGCATTGATGAGAAAGGCCTGTAAGTAAGTATTTCACTGTTAGTCTACACATGTGGTTTACCAAGATTGTGACACATACAATTTAATATGATTTGATTTGAATGTGCCCATGACCTTTACTGAGAGAGGGTTGCAGTAAAATAATGAAGTCTCAACTTAATCGACTTAAACCAGGTAGAAAGTGTGTAGAAGTTATACTGGACCTAACCTATTTAATCACAGTATTTTCAAAATAGATCTATAGCAGCGCTATTTTGTTATTGGTCTATTAACTTGTACTTCTTAGTGATGTCACCAGGCAAGCCAAAACGCCACCCATGCAAAACCTGTGTCAATTGTATTTTCAACCAGCAACTAGCAGGAAATAACACTGATCACACTTTTACAGTGTTAGTTTCATCAGCTGTTGTACAATATGATACAAAACAAAGGTACAACAGAATTTTGACTGCACTGATCATACTAATTAGAAATATCCCAGATGACGAATAGATGCTGTGCGCTAGTCACATTAAACAGAGTACACTTGAATGAGGCCTTGGGAATAATGCTCAGAAAACAATATGCTGTGTCAACTGTAGCTGTCGTAATATCAATTAGTCAGCTCATCGAGTGTTTGGAACACTGATTACATAGTCACGTCCCAAAAATGTTTGATAAAGATGAGCAAAAAAGACTAAAATAAATAATACAAATACTGAGCTATACATAATAAAATAATGTAAATATTTAGCTCTATTTTAATGTCATCTGACCATCTCACCAGTTCCAATCTAAGTGCCAATGCCGTTTAGCAAACTCCAGGCAGTGCTATGGTCAGATGACATGAAAAGACCCTCATCCCTACTGTAAAATATGCTGGTGGATCTTTGTTATGGGGCTGGTTTGCTTCCACTAGTCCTGGGGCCGTTAGGTCAATGGCATCATGAAAATATTTTTCTCTGTGCAATTGTGTTAGTATAAATATATATTTTTCCCAAAACCAATTACACTGACATTATGGACTTTACATGGTGTACGTCAGTGGTCACCAACCGGTCGAAGGCATTCCTAGTCACCAACAAACATTTCTGGAAAAAACCCAACGATAAAGCTTATTTGTTTCATGCTGTTGGCGGTAGTTGCACTTGATTCAGCAGCCCTAGCACCCGGAAGACAAAGTGTTACCATTTTGATCCATTTCCTGTCTGAAGGTAGAACTCTGCCTACCCGGCCCAGAGAGCAAATTAAATGCACCTGACCAATCTGCTGAGATCAGTGCAGTGGTGTAAAGTACTTAAGTAGCACTTTAAAGTATTTTTTTACTTAAGTCGTTTTTGGGGGTATCTGTACTTGACTTTACTATTTATAACTTTTGCTTCATTACATTTCTAATGAAAGTAATGTACTTTTACTCAATTTTCCCTGACACCAAAAGTACACGTTACATTTTGAATGCTTAGCAAGACAGGAAAATAGTCCAATTCACCCACTTATCAAGAGAACACGTTGTCATCCCTCTGATCTGGCAGAATCAGTAAACACAAATGCTTGGTTTGTAAGTTATGTCTGAGAGTTGGAGTGTGCCCCTGGCAATCCATACATTTAAAAAACACATGGTGCTGTCTGGTTTGCTTAACATAAGGAATATGAAATTATATGTACTATTACTTTTAATTTTGATACTTAAGTATATTTTAAACCAAATACTTTTAGACTTTTACTTAAGTACTGGGCGACTTTCACTTTTACTTGAGTCATTTTCTATCTTTACTTTTAGATAGAAAATGAGAATTGGGTTGTCTTTCCACCCCTGGATCAGTGTCCCTCCCCCTCTCTCCGAAGCTCCCCCTCTCTCTAACTCTCCGAAGCTCCCCTCTCTCCGAAGCTCCCCCTCTCTCTAACTCTCCGAAGCTCCCCTCCCTCCCTCCCTCCCTCCCTCCCTCCCTCCCTCCCTCCCTCCCTCCCTCCCTCCCTCCCTCCCTCCCTCCTCCCTCCCTCCCTCCCTCCCTCCACCTCTGAATCTCCCTCCCTCCCTCCCTCCACCTCTGAATCTCCCTCCCTCCCTCCCTCCACCTCTGAATCTCCCTCCCTCCCTCCCTCCACCTCTGAATCTCCTCCCCTCCCTCCCTCCACCTCTGAATCTCCCTCCCTCCCTCCCTCCACCTCTGAATCTCCTCCCTCCCCCTCCCTCCACCTCTGAATCTCCCTCCCTCCCTCCCTCCCTCCCTCCATCTCTGAATCTCCCTCCCTCCCTCCCTCCACCTCTGAATCTCCCTCCCTCCCTCCCTCCACCTCTGAATCTCCCTCCCTCCCTCCACCTCTGAATCTCCCTCCCTCCCTCCACCTCCGAATCTCCCTCCCTCCCTCCCACCTCCGAATCTCCCTCCCTCCCTCCACCTCCGAATCTCCCTCCCTCCCTCCCTCCACCTCCGAACTAATATAATAATACAAAAGAATACAGTAGAGCGCCCTGCCGCCTGGCAGCATGTGACAAGATGTTCCACTATGACAAACAGATGGCCCACTCACTCTTGGTGGTGAATGCTTAATTGGCTATTAACGAGCTGACTGCCTTGTTAGCTCTCTCTCTCTAATGAACATGGTTGCTGTAGTCTGAGTGACAGGGGCTCTTCTAAGACTGGTCTAGGTCAACGATGTATCAAAGCTTGAAAAATGGAACCAGCTAAAATTCAAGTTGTCGTATCACTTTTTGAAAAACCTGCTGAACTTAGTCTGCTGTGTGAAATTTGGCAAACCAAATAGGAAAGAAGGATTTTTTATTTGCTTTAGATTAGAACAAACAACCATGTACAACAGTGTCAAGATCACTTTGGGTCAAAATGCAAACCGAAATCTAACGCTCAGAATTTTTTTTAACATGACTTAATTCTGATAGTCTGCATCTGATGGTCAGTCTGAGGGGAGGGAGCAGCGGTGAGAAATAATAAATAATTAAAACAGCGGAGGGAGATTCTGAGGTGGAGGGAGGGAGATTCTAAGGTGGAGGGAGGGAGATTCTAAGGTGGAGGGAGGGAGATTCTAAGGTGGAGGGAGGGAGATTCTGAGGTGGAGGGAGGGAGATTCTGAGGTGGAGGGAGGGAGATTCTGAGGTGGAGGGAGGGAGATTCTGAGGTGGAGGGAGGGAGATTCTGAGGTGGAGGGAGGGAGATTCTGAGGTGGAGGGAGGGAGATTCTGAGGTGGAGGGAGGGAGATTCTAAGGTGGAGGGAGGGAGATTCTGAGGTGGAGGGAGGGAGATTCTAAGGTGGAGGGAGGGAGATTCTGAGGTGGAGGGAGGGAGATTCTGAGGTGGAGGGAGGGAGATTCTAAGGTGGAGGGAGGGAGATTCTGAGAGTTAGAGAGAGGGGGAGCTTGGGAGAGTTAGAGAGAGGGGGAGCTTGGGAGAGTTAGAGAGAGGGGGGAGCTTGGGAGAGTTAGAGAGAGGGGGAGCTTGGGAGAGTTAGAGAGAGGGGGAGCTTGGGAGAGTTAGAGAGAGGGGGAGCTTGGGAGAGTGGGAGCTTGGGAGAGTTGGAGAGAGGGGGAGAGGGATTCTGAGGTGGATGGAGGAAGGAAGGAACGAACGAGAGAGAGAGCGGGGAAGGAAGGAAGGAAGGAAGGAACGAGAGAGAGAGCGGGTGGAAGGAAGGAAGGAACGAGAGAGAGAGCGGGGTGGAAGGAAGGAAGGAACGAGAGAGAGAGCGGGGTGGAAGGAAGGAACGAGAGAGAGAGCGGGGTGGAAGGAAGGAACGAGAGAGAGAGCGGGGTGGAAGGAAGGAACGAGAGAGAGCGGGGTGGAAGGAAGGAACGAGAGAGAGAGCGGGGTGGAAGGAAGGAACGAGAGAGAGAGCGGGGTGGAAGGAAGGAACGAGAGAGAGAGCGGGGTGGAAGGAAGGAACGAGAGCGGGGTGGAAGGAAGGAACGAGAGAGAGAGCGGGGTGGAAGGAAGGAACGAGAGAGAGAGCGGGGTGGAAGGAAGGAACGAGAGAGAGAGAGAGAGAGCGGGGTGGAAGGAAGGAACGAGAGAGAGAGCGGGGTGGAAGGAAGGAACGAACGAGAGAGAGCGGGGTGGAAGGAACGAACGAGAGAGAGCGGGGTGGAAGGAACGAACGAGAGAGAGCGGGGTGGAAGGAACGAACGAGAGAGAGCGGGGTGGAAGGGACGAACGAGGTAGAGTGAGGGGGCGAACGAACGAGAGAGGGGGCGAACGAACGAACGAGGGGGCGAACGAACGAACGAGAGGGGGGGGGGAATGAACTAGAGGGGGAATGAACAAACGAGAGAGCAAAGGGGTGGAGAGAAGGGGTGGAGCGAACGAGAGAGAGAGAAAGAGAGAAGGGGTGGAGCGAGCGAGAGAGAGAGAAGGGGTGGAGCGAGCGAGAAGGGGGGGAGCGAGCGAGAAGGGGTGGAGCGAGCGAGAAGGGGTGGAGCGAGCGAGAGAGAGAGAAGGGGTGGAGCGAGCGAGAGAGAGAGAGAGGGGGTGGAGCGAGCGAGAGAGAGAGAAGGGGTGGAGCGAGCGAGAGAGAGAGAAGGGGTGGAGAGCGAAGGGGTGGAGCGAGCGAGAGAGAGAGAGAAGGGGTGGAGCGAGAGAGAGAAGGGGTGGAGCGAGCGAGCGAGAGAGAGAAGGGGTGGAGCGAGCGAGAGAGAGAAGGGGTGGAGCGAGCGAGAGAGAGAAGGGGTGGAGCGAGAGAGAGAAGGGGGGTGGAGCGAGCGAGAGAGAGAAGGGGTGGAGCGAGCGAGAGAGAGAAGGGGTGGAGCGAGCGAGAGGGGGTGGAGCGAGCGAGAGGGGGTGGAGCGAGCGAGAAGGGGTGGAGCGAGCGAGAGAGAGAAGGGGTGGAGCGAGCGAGAGAGAGAAGGGGTGGAGCGAGCGAGAGCGAGAAGGGGTGGAGCGAGCGAGAAGGGGTGGAGCGAGCGAGAAGGGGTGGAGCGAGCGGGAAGGGGTGGAGCGAGCGGGAAGGGGTGGAGCGAGCGAGAGAGAAGGGGTGGAGCGAGCGAGCGAGCGAGAAGGGGTGGAGCGAGCGAGAAGGGGTGGAGCGAGCGAGAAGGGGTGGAGCGAGCGAGAAGGGGTGGAGCGAGCGAGAGAGAGAAGGGGTGGAGCGAGCGAGAGAGAGAAGGGGTGGAGCGAGCGAGAGAGAGAAGGGGTGGAGCGAGCGAGAGAGAGAAGGGGTGGAGCGAGCGAGAGAGAGAAGGGGTGGAGCGAGCGAGAGAGAGAAGGGGTGGAGCGAGCGAGAGAGAGAAGGGGTGGAGCGAGCGAGAGAGAGAAGGGGTGGAGCGAGCGAGCGAGAAGGGGTGGAGCGAGCGAGCGAGAAGGGGTGGAGCGAGCGAGAAGGGGTGGAGCGAGAGAAGGGGTGGAGGGAGCGAGCGAGAGAGAGAAGGGGTGGAGCGAGCGAGCGAGAGAGAGAAGGGGTGGAGCGAGCGAGAGAGAGAGAGAAGGGGTGGAGCGAGCGAGAAGGGGTGGAGCGAGCGAGAGCGAGAAGGGGTGGAGCGAGCGAGAAGGGGTGGAGCGAGCGAGCGAGAGAGAGAGAAGGGGTGGAACGAGCGTGAACGGGTGGAACGAACGAGAGAGACAGCGGGGGGACAAACGAGAGAGAGTGGGGGGGACAAACGAGAGAGAGAGCGGGGTGGAACGAACGTGAAAGGGAGCGGGGTGGAACGAACGAACGTGAAAGGGAGCGGGGTGGAACGAACGAACGAGAGAGAGAGCGGGGTGGAACGAACGAACGAGAGAGAGAGCGGGGTGGAACGAACGAACGAGAGAGAGAGCGGGGTGGAACGAACGAGAGAGAGAGCGGGGTGGAACGAACGAACGAGAGAGAGAGCGGGGTGGAACG
This sequence comes from Oncorhynchus tshawytscha, assembly GCF_018296145.1. Lineage (NCBI taxonomy): Eukaryota > Metazoa > Chordata > Actinopteri > Salmoniformes > Salmonidae > Oncorhynchus > Oncorhynchus tshawytscha. The sequence goes on from NC_056429.1 coordinate 13,790,835, forward strand.
AACGAACGAGAGAGAGAGCGGGGTGGAACGAACGAACGAGAGAGAGAGCGGGGTCGAACGAGAGAGAGAGCGCGGGGTGGAAACGAACGAGAGAGAGAGCGGGGTGGAAACGAACGAGAGAGAGAGCGGGGTGGAAACGAACGAGAGAGAGAGCGGGGTGGAAGGAACGAACGAGAGAGAGAGCGGGGTGGAAGGAACGAACGAGAGAGAGAGCGGGGTGGAAGGAACGAACGAGAGAGAGAGCGGGGTGGAAGGAACGAACGAGAGAGAGAGCGGGGTGGAAGGAACGAACGAGAGAGAGAGCGGGGTGGAAGGAACGAACGAGAGAGAGAGCGGGGTGGAAGGAACGAACGAGAGAGAGAGCGGGGTGGAAGGAACGAACGAGAGAGAGAGCGGGGTGGAAGGAACGAACGAGAGAGAGCGGGGTGGAACGAACGAACGAGAGAGAGCGGGGTGGAAACGAACGAACGAGAGAGAGCGGGTTGGAAACGAACGAACGAACGAGAGAGCGGGGTGGAACGAACGAGAGAGAGCGGGTTGGAACGGAACGAACGAACGAGAGAGGGGGTGGAACGAACGAACGAGAGAGAGCGGGGTGGAACGAACGAACGAGAGAGAGCGGGGTGGAACGAACGAACGAGAGAGAGCGGGGTGGAACGAACGAACGAGAGAGAGCGGGGTGGAAACGAACGAGAGAGAGAGCGGGGTGGAAAACGAACGAGAGAGAGAGCGGGGTGGAACGAACGAGGGAGACAGCGGGGGGACGAACGAGAGAGACAGCGGTGGGACGAACGAGGTAGAGTGAGAGGGGGGCAAACGAACGAACGAGAGAGGGGGCAAACGAACGAACGAGGGGCGAACGAACGAGAGAGGGGGGCGAACGAGAGAGGGGGGATGAACTAGAGGGGGAATGAACAAACGAGAGAGCAAAGGGGTGGAGAGAAGGGGTGGAGCGAACGAGAGAGAGAAGGGGTGGAGCGAACGAGAGAGAGAAGGGGTGGAGCGAACGAGAGAGAGAAGGGGTGGAGCGAACGAGAGAGCGAAGGGGTGGAGCGAACGAGAGAGCGAAGGGGTGGAAACGAACGAGAGAGCGAAGGGGTGGAACAAACGAGAGAGAGGGGGTGGAACGAACAAGAGCAGTGTGGACGAGAGAGAGAGAGAGAGAGCGGGGGACAAACGAGAGAGAGAGAGCGGGGGGGGACGAACAAGAGAGAGCGGGGGGCGAACGAGGTAGAGCGAGAGGGGGAATGAACAAGAGGAGGCAACGAACGAGAGGGGGGGGGCAAACGAACGAGAGAGGGGGTGCGAACGAACTGGAGAGAGGGGGGTGCAAACGAATGAGAGAGGGGGTGAACGAACGAGAGAGAGAGAGAGAGAGAGGAACGAATGAGAGGGGGAGAGAGGGGGAATGAACTAGAGAATGAGAGAGGGAAACGAGAGAGAGGGGGGGGGTAATGAACGAGAGAGGTTGGGACGGGGGAAGAGGTTGGGACGGGGAACGAGAGAGAGTTGGGACGGGGGAACGAACGAGAGAGGTTGGGACGGGGAACGAACGAGAGAGGTTGGGACGGGGAACGAACGAGAGAGGTTGGGACGGGGAACGAACGAGAGAGGTTGGGACGGGGGAACGAACTAGAGAGAGGGGGACAGGGGAACGAACGAGAGAGAGAGAGGCGGGGAACGAACGAGAGAGGGGGAACGAACGAGAGAGGTTGGGTTGGGGGACTATCGAGAGAGAGAGGGGGGACGGGGTAACGAATGAGAGAGGGGAGGACGGGGGAAAGAATGAAAGATAGGTGGACGAACGAGAGAGAGCGGGAGGAACGGACGAAAGAGAGAGAGAGAGGGGGAACAAACGAAAGAGGGGAGAACGAAAGAGAGTTGGGAAATGAACGTTAGAAAGAGGGAGAGAGGGAGAAAGGGAATGATTCAGATGGTGAGAGAGAATGACTAAAGGAGGAGTTAAAGGGAGAATTAGAGAAGTTGAAGTGACGGAGAGAGAGAAAAGAAATGTGTGGTGAAGTCAGGTCATTTCCAACTCACTTAGTGAAGCTATGTTTTATTGGCTGTACAAAGAGTCTCTGACCGTGCATTAAGACATGAAGGAGTCCTAGTCTATCCAGGGTTGAAATCTTTGACCCAGTCCCTATCATGTCTCAAGATGTAGGTTTCTATTATTTGCAGTATGAGGAAGACCAAGAATTGGAGCCCGTTATCATTTGTATCCATTGGCATGTTGTTGTTTCTGATTCGAAATCTCAAGAAAAATAGAAAGATTTATTCTGCCTTCCATTTCAGTATCAAGTGCAAATTGAATGTGGAAATAGAAAGGATTCAGAGAGACAGATTTGTAGGACACAGTATTGCACATGTCTGGGTCGCTCCCAGGTCAACCATCGCCACCCGAAGAGTCACGGTTGCCATGCCAGGGATCTATTGGCGTCGTTATGGGCGACTGCTCGGCGGAGGTGCTAATTTGTTAATATTCCTTCCGAGAGGCGTCTTAATTAGGTTTAAGATTCATGCCTAATTTAGTTATTATGCGCAGGATGAATGAACTAATGAACGTTCCAAGATTTCAGATCACTTCCTGCTTCGAGTAAATGTATTTTTTATTTTTTTGGTGAATTAATTGTTGGCGGGTTAACCTTGCTCTCATTTGTTTAATCATTGGAAATAGTCTGGTATTTTCTCTTTAACTGCTTATTGCAGAGAGTCTGTATTTACAGTGATAATGGAGAGTAAAAAAACTAAAAACATAATCATCAGAATATATATTTTTTCAACAAAACAAAAGGATCTCGATCTTTGAAATGTCTCAAACCAAATGGGAACTGTAGAAATAATGGACCTCCATTTATAGTCTCTTCTCTCTGTCCAGCTTGATAACAGTAATCAAAATGAAAGCTTAACAGTCAGGGAGTTTAGAAAATTACAAAAGCAATAGATGGAGGAATATTTTTATGCTAAGTTTGATATAATAAATATAAGGCAAGGATTTTAATTGTGGCAATCCGGGCCTTGGTGAAGACTGAATGTGGCCTGCGGTGAAATGAGTTTGACACCCCTGATCAATATAAATAAGAAACATCTAGTTTCCAATCAATGTTGGCATAGAAGGCGTAACTATGGCCCGTGGTCTGGTCAAACGGTAATGCTTCTACGGAACCATATACAATCCCCCCGCAGCCGGTGTCCCGGTTCCATCCCCACTTCAGCACTACGCATTTCTCATCTCTCTATTCATTTGCTCCTATCTTTTCACAAATAAAATAAACATACGTAAGGTGTTCAACATTCCATCCTCCTTTAAAAAAAGAAAAGAAGCTGTAATTATTTATTTGTTGTTTTTTTCTCCACAGATTCCGGCAGACCATCCTGTTAGAGACCATCAGTGGCAGGCATCCCAATAAGTCAAAACTATCCTCTCTAGCCTTTCCTCTGTTTGTGTCCACAGGGATGGTTCAGTCCAGGTCAGGTGTTTGTGCTGGATGAGTACTGCGCCCGCTACGGTGTGAGGGGCTGCCACCGCCACCTCAGCTACCTCCGGGACCTGATGGAGTACTCTGAGAACAACACCCTGGTCGACCCCACCCTCCTGCATTACAGCTATGCCTTCTGTGCCTCCCACATCCATGGCAATAGGTACATACATCAAAAGCTCCACAAATGAGTTAAGTGTTGTATTAAAGCAACTACAGGTTTTTGCTTGTACTGTTTGCCGAACTGAAATGTCTCCGAAGCTCAGATGGTCAGTGTCAAGGTGACTTAAAACAAAATCTATAACCAGTGAAAAGACTCATCCCACTGTGAGTCATTTCAACCCCAAAAAAGTCAACGTGATGGTGTGGAATCAACATGGAAAACTGATTGGATTTTCAAAAAGTCATCAACGTAGGGAGAGGAATTTTGTATTTTTTTTCACCCAACTTTTAACCTAAATCCAATGACATGGTGACGTTTTTGTTGTTGATTTCACGTTAGTTTCAACTCAACCAAACTGATGTCTGTGCCTGGTGGGAATCTTGTTCACACTCTTCCATTCATTGCCCCTATAGTATGTCATACACCCATAGAAAAGCTTGTATACTTTTTATTTCACATTTCAGAAATCAAGGAATCAGAAATATTTAGGTAAAAGAGAAACTGGGCTTTTGTGTGATGTAAAGATGAGTCCTGCAAAGAGACTTGATAATACCACAATAGTAACCACCCACCCAGGTTGGCTCTTTCAATGTCTATTTATTTCTCCATTCTTTGAGAAAGAGGGAGAACGTGTACGGAGTCTCTGCATGCAAATGATCACTTAGCTGTTAACTTTGCATCGCAGCGTAGTATGATTAGAAAATTAATACAGGTTCTATATCCGTTTTTAATAGGTTGATAATTGTTCCCTTTTCATCCTCCATGTTTTCTTCTTATATCTTTTTCTTTGGTTTATCATTATTCATTTCTACACACAATTTCTGAAACTATATATGTTTGAGGGTTGATGTTTAGATTTAACCAAATATCCAAGGTTTTTACACAGAGAAAAATGTTCACGACCACCAAATAATTATAATGAAATATAATCATATTTTCTGGACATGAGTTAGTACAGTACTTTTGTCAAAAGCATGTCATTTGTTTCTTGTATTTAGTATTTAGTCTGATATGAGCAGTATGCCTTGGCCACTTGTCAGCTTAACAGCTCCTCTCTATCCCTCTTAAGGCATCCATCCGCATGCTTCCCATTATGATTACATTTTGTGACATTTTTGTTTGTTTTCATCTTTGGACAAGGTTTTTTTTGGCTTTTCATGCACGCATTCTTTCCTGAGGTAAGCCGAAGTTTGGTAGCCGAAGTCTTCAGTAAAGCCGCATTCTTCAATAGTGTTTGTTGTCATTCAACGAGACAACTACTTTTCATGCACATTTTTTTCACTTGAGAAATACTGCACCAAACATCTTGGATGTGAAATTCCATGACTAAGACCTCTGCAAAATGGATTTCAGATTTCTTGAGTTACTCTATCTAGGAAGTTTATACTGACTACTGTGTCTCAAGATGGACTAACAGTGCTATTGCTGCTTTTTCCTCGTAATTCAAGCGAAGGTATTTTAAGGCAGTATGGGAGGCACATCCGAGTTCTGCTAGGAGCATTATGTAGACGCCTTTACGGCTATTAGTTTCCCACTTACCTCAAATAACCCCATGCTTGACTTCCCCTGTGATAAATGCTAATATATGTGCTTACTCTCTTTGTTGAGTAATTTAGCCAATTAGAGAACGTAATGATTAGCCTCTGTGTAATCACCATGTATAAACAGGGGAGATTGCTGGAACTGGCTTTTTGTCAGTTGGAGTTCTAATTTGAATAATTGATGCCTATTCAGTGCTCTGATGCTGCCAGAAAGGGTGTGGAAGGGAGTGGAAGATGGCATCGGGTAGCATGAGGCCACAGACTGAGATGGAGGTAGCTTTATGCAACAGCCTTATGCAATCTGTAACTTGTCTTTGTAAATGAAAAGGGGTGGGTCTTGGCGAATGTAACATTTATTTTAAATTCTATATTTTTTAAATCTGTCAGATCTGCCGTATACAAAACCCGTGCCTTTTCCTTGTGATGTGTGGGTGCACGCCTGCATTTTGAGGTTAGCCGTTGCACTTTGAGAACAATAGTTGTCAATGAACTGGTTGAGTGTACTATTTCCTTATCAGAGCTGTCATAGGTTAGATGCTGTTGCACTAAGTACACTTCCGCCTGTACATTTCCCTTTACGTAGTCTTTTATAATCACACTCTTTGTACAATGGTTGTGAAAGGTGCTTGTGATTTCTGGAAAAAAGGTGTTCCTTGAAAAGGGGACACTTGCTAACTTTGTGACAACTTTTTGTGGATCATTGGTTTTGATTGACGGAAGATGGAAGAGTGGACTCATTGAGCTTTGCCACCAACATGAGTCTGTGCAGGTGTGGCTTGCATCTTCATGGAGACGGGTGTGTTTGGGAGCGGAGCACGGTTACAGCAGCCCATGGCAAAGGGAGCGAAAGGGCAGCACTGAGCTGTGTGAACAGTGACAGCGGACACATCTTCTGCTCACCTCCTTCTCACCTGTCACTTCCTATCCCCCACTTCTCAGAGCCGTCTGGCTCTCATTGGCTCGGGATGTGACCGGAGCTTTTACTTCTGCCACCCTGACTCCTCATGCCACCCATCCCCTGTCTCTCCTAACTGCCAGCCTTGTCTGATCCCCATGCTGCTAAAGGTAGGTGACACGCACACGGTGCCCTGCCACGTGTGGCCGCCGACTCACCATCAGATGACGCCCACTCCTTCGGATGTGATTTACCCAGACATCAGGAAGTTTGGAGCGTGGTCGAAGACGACAGTCATCACTTACAGATGAGCCGTATCCACTGTAAACACCCTGATATGAAACTACAGATGTCCCAACAAGCCTGCAGTAACCTACAGCCCCATCCTGGAGCCTGTTAACCCTTTGTGAGTGGGGGTCAGCGTTTAGCCCCAACTCAAACATGCTTGCTTCATTAAGCATCAACAATGCGTCTGCCCTCGACAAGCTGTCGCACCGCGCCCAGCTCTGACGTGTGCAGCCAAGCATGACAGGAAGTTTGATTGGTTTTGATAGCAGTCGGAGAAACGCTACTGCGGGGAAGCCAGTTACAAGCACAGGGGTTCTACTTGAGATTTTAATGGCCTATCAGGGTATTTTCAATTTGGCCTGTTGCCAACTTTTTGGTGTTAACAAGGCAGGCTTTGAGTGCTCGTATCTTTGCAACACTTTGAATTTTACAAGGATAGCAACATAGAGATGGTATGTATCAGAGGACCGAACAACTGAAATGACAGTCTGTTCTTTGTCAGACTCCGTACCGCAAAACTGTCAGTATTGATCAATCATGCAATCTGATGTTTTGCTTGTGTTAATGTGTCTATATTTGTATAAGGCAAATTGCCTTTGCTAAATGAACAGATTCTTTATCTTTGTTTATCTTATCTTTGAATTTTAGCAACTGGCCAGCTCACAGGACCTATGGACTTGGGCTAGATTCAGCCACTGGACTATTTATTTTCTTGAGGGGTGGTTGTGGTGCCAGAATACTAATTGGAAATAATTTGTAGACTGCAAGAAGCCCAAACAGATATATATTTAACTAAAACATAATAATTTAAAACCTTGCTTACCTTTTGTATATGATCACGTGTCTCTCTCTTATGGGTGGGTATACTTGGGAACAGAGTTCCAAAATTTTAATTACTTGGAGCTGATTTCCTGATTTTTTTTTTTTTTTTTTTTTTTTTTACAGTATTTTATGTCCAACAATGGAAATGATAAATAATTAAATAATATACAGTACCAGTCAAACGTTTGGACACCACCTCATTCAATGTTTTTTCTTTATTTTTACAATTTTCTACATTGTAGAATAATAGTGAAGACATCAAAACTATGAAATAACAGTGTTATTATTCAAAGTAGCCACCCTATCTATGCCTTGATGCTAACTTTGCACACTCTTGGCATTCTCTTAACCAGCTTCACCTGGAATGCTTTTCCAACAGTCTTGAAAGAGTTCCCACATATGCTGAGCACTTGTTGACTGCTTTTCCTTCACTCTGCAGTCCAACTCATCTCAATTGGGTTGAGGTCGGGAGATTGTGGAGGCTACGTCATCTGACGCAGCACTCCATCGCTTTCCTTCCTGGTCAAATAGCCCTTACACAGCCTGGAGGTGTGTTGGGTCATTGTCCTGTGGAAAAACAAATGATAGTCTCACTTAGCGCAAACCAGATGGGATGGCGTATTGCTGCAGAATGTGGTGGTAGCCATGCTGATTAAGTGTGCCTTGAATTCTAAATAAATCACTGACAGTGCCACCAGCAAAGCACCACCACACCTTCTCCTCAATGCTTTACGGTGGGAACCACACATGCGGAGATCATCCATTCACCTACTCTGCATTTCACAAAGACACTGCTGTTGGAACAAAAATGTCAAATTTGGACTCATCAGACCAAAGGACAGATTTCCACCAGTCTAATGTCCATTGCTCTTGTCTTGGCCAAAGCAAATCTCTTCTTCTTATTGGTGTCCTTTAGTAGTGATTTTTGTTGCAATTCGACCATGAAGGCCTGATTCACGCAGTCTCCTCTGAACAGTTGATGTTGAGATGTGTCTGTTACTTGAACTCTGTGAAGCATTTATTTGGGCTGCAATCTGAGGTGCAGTTAACTCTAAATCACTTATCCTCTGCAGCAGAGGTAACTCTGGGTTTTCCTTTCCTGTGGCGGTCCTTATGAGAGCCAGTTTCATAATAGCGCTTGATGGTTTTTGCAACTGCACTTGAAGAAACTTTCAATAGTATAAATAAAGAAAACCCCTTGATTGAGTACTGTACATGTTCTTTTTCGCCAAAACCACCCGCGGGACAAATTCACTGTTGGGGAACCCTGACCTAGTGTATGGCCAAAGGATGGGGAGGGAGGGCTGCTTTTACATGGCCCTTATATCTTCATCTGGACGTTTGGACTGGAGTGTGAGAGATGAACAGAACAAGAAATCCACTCCCTTTTTACCATGACATGAAAGAAAATGTCCTTGCCATCCCATGAGTGAGCACACTCGCCCACCCCTCCTAGCACTATCCTTTTTGTGTGTTCCTTTGGGATTAGCTGGTGCTTGTTAAAGGGGGTGGCAGCAGGGGGGGGAGTTAATGAATTGACGGATTTAAGGAACAAGTAGTCCTTACAAATGCTGTTGTGAAGAGAGGGCTGTTTTTCATTGTAGACCAGGGCCTTTTGGGGATTGAACGGAGAGCAGTTGAAGTGAAGGCCTGATGTTCAGACACAATACACTACAAGCTTTTCATTGTCACTCCATTTCTTGAGATTCTTTTTTATAGAGTCCTTTATGACAGCCTAATACTTTTTTACGTTTCTAATGTGAGGTTTATTATTTTACTCTAAAGCCAGGAACATTTTGGATAGGATGGTTTACACTCATATTTATTCTAGAATTACCTTAGTTAGCTTTTTTTGTTGTAACTCTCTTGGCAGAGTAAACAACACGCAAACAATTTGTAAATGCTTCATAACTAAATTGCAATTCACAATTCAGTTTTTCTGCTTCAACTTCAAGTCAAATTAAATGGTATTTGTCACATGCGCCGAATACAACAGGTGAAATGCTTACTTATACAAGCCCTTAATGAGCAATGCAGTTTTAAGAAATAAGCAGTTTAAAAAATAAGTGTTCAAGTATTTACTAAAATAAACTGAAGTAAAAAAAAATAGTCACAAATATTGTTGCAGATACATCTTGTTCTTCCCTGCTAGAGGCTAATACATAATGTTCAGGAGCTCACTGCATACGCTTTTATAAGCACAACTCATTAACACAGACAACCTCACCCCCTCCTCTCAGCGAAAGCCAGTGTTGTTTTGAGGCAGCGCCTTTTTTCTTTCACTTGAAAGAAGCCCAGGAAGTCAAGGTTAGCAGTCCGGGTAGTGATTGCATTTTCTTCTCTTTCCCCAGAGTGCCTATTAATGGGAAGGCAAGAAGAGAATGGAAGCTTTACAAACATTAAAGTGGCAATCTGTGATTGCTACATCCATTTGTTGACTTTTAAATGAATGATATATAGCCATTGATTCTTGAAAAATATAACTTAAATGAGCAACTGTCCAACCCCATCAGAACCCAAAATATAAACTTTTTTTTTTTTTACATAGTTTACAAACAATGTCATTCTAAACACAGACTGTATATTTTCAAAACATGGTTAAAACTATAATTTTGATTTCATGGGTGGTCAGTCCTTGCATCCATAGCCCTGTCTATGAATTTCAGAGTGGTTACTTTACTCCAGCCCCATCCCTCAGCTGTTTACCAAAGAAGATGGTGGGGTGCCCGCTTTGTTGTTGTTTGAACTGCAGATTTCTCCTATAATGAAATGCTCATCAAATATTTGCGTGTTTTTTTTTCAGGCCGGATGGGATAGGCACAGTCACTGAGGAAGAGAGAGAACAGTTTGAGGACATAAGAAGCCGTCTCCTGAGTCTATTGGACAACCAGATCATCCATTTTAGGTACTACTTCCTCTACAATTGACATGATTATAAACAATGGTATGTAGGCTTCATTTGTCAGTAATACACTAGTAACTGAGTATAATAAAAACCTTCCAAACATTTAACCCCCTAAGGTCTAATTAGCATAATAAAGAATCCCTATAAATCTGTCAGTTTAAGCTAGAGATATGTTTTTTCACAAAATAACAATCGTCTCTAGCGTCCGAATGGTTTAGTCTACAAACTGTTATGACCCCTCTATGGAAAGCGTCTTGGGACTTGTCTGAAGTTGGTGCAGCCGATCTGCCAACTTCTGTCTGTAGCGTCCAAACAATTTGGGCTACACACTACAGTACATGTCGATTGTTTTGCTCTAGGACGCCCACAGGCCTCAACACTTGTCTGAAGGTCCCTTGGTACCAGTTGAAAAGATTTATGGAAGTATATATGGAGACTGTTTAGTGCCAAAAATAAGGGGTTAAATACACATCAAAAATAATGTTTCCTGATCTTATATCTCTAAGTTATATAGTACCAGTCAAAAGTTTGGACACACCTACTCATTAAAGGGTTTTTCTTTATCTTTACTATTTTCTACATTGTAGAATAATAGTGAAGACATCAAAACTATGACAATAACACATATGGAATCATGTAGTAACCAAAAAAGCGTTAAACAAAGCAAAATATGTATTATATTTGAGATTCTTCAAAGTAGCCACCATTTGCATTGACAGCTTTGCACGCTCTTAGCATTCTCTCAACTAGCTTCATGAGGTAGTCACCTGGAATGCATTTCATTTAACAGCTGTGCCTTTTTAAAAGTTCATTTGTGGAGTTTCTTTCATTAATGCATTTGAATCAGTTGTGTTGTGACAGGGTAGGTGTGGTATACAGAAGATATCCCTATTTGGTAAAAGACCATATTAGGGCAAGAACACCAAGAACAGCTCAAAAAAGCAAAAAGAAACAACAATCCATCATTACTTTAAGACATGAAGGTCAGTCAATGCAGAATATTTCAAGAACTTTTAAAGTTTCTTCAAGTGCAGTCGCGAAAACCATCAAGTGCTATGATGAAGCTGGCTTTCATGAGGACCGCCACAGGAAAGGAAGACCCAGAGTTACCTCTGCTGTCGAGGATAAGTTCATTAGAGTTACCATTCTCAGCAATTGCAGCCCAAATAAATGCTTCACAGAGTTCAAGTAACAGACACGTCTCAACATCAACTGTTCAGAGGAGACTGCGTGAATCAGGCCTTCATGGTTGAATTGCTGCAAAGAAACGACTACTAAAGGACACCAATAAGAAGAAAAGACTTGCTTGGGCCAAGAAACATGAGCAATGGACATTAGACTGGTGGAATCTGTCCTTTGGTCTGATCAATACAAATTTGAGATTTTTTGTTTCCAACTGCTGTGTCTTTGTGAGATGCAGAGTAGGTGAACGAATGATCTCTGCATGTGAGGTTCCCATCGTGAAGCATGGAGGAGGCGGTGTGATGGTGTGGGGTGCTTTTCTGGTGACACTGTCAGGGATTTATTTAGAATTCAAGGCACACTTAACCAGCATGGCTACCACAGCATTCTGCAACAATGTGCCATCCCATCTGGTTTGCGCTTAGTGGGACTGTCATTTTGTTTTTCAACAGGACAATGACCCAACACACCTCCAGGCTGTATAAGGCTATTTGACCAAGAAGGGGAGTGATGGAGTGCTGCATCAGATGACCTGGACTCCACAATCTCCCGACCTCAACCCAATTGAGATGGTTTGGGATGAGTTGGATTGCAGAGTGAAGGAAAAGCACCCAACAAGTGCTCAGAATATGTGGGAACTTCTTCAAGACAGTTGGAAAAGCATTCCAGGTGAAGCTGGTTGAGAGAATGCCAAGAGTGTGCAAAGCTGTTATCAAGGCAAAGTGTGGCTACTTTGAAGAATCTCAAATATAAAATATATTTTGATTTGTTTAACACTTTTTTGATTACTACATGATTCCATATGTGTTATTTCATAGTTTTGATGCTTTCACTATTATTCTACAATGTAGAACTTTTTTTAAATAAAGAAAAACCCTTGAATGATTAGGTGTGTCCAAACTTTTGACTAGGTGTGTCCAAACTTTTGACTGGATGTGTAGGACAGACACTTCAGAACAAACTTCCTTAATATGTTTTTATGGGGGACTAGCTGTTATTCAATGCGTTTGTAAGTGCTAATAGCAGTAAGGCTAAATAAAAATGTTGTTCTATATTTTATTGGGGTACTTTATGGAGTCTTAAAATTCTAAATCGAACTGCAAAATGACCCTTGGTATGACCTTAAAACATTTCCAATTAGCTTAGTAGAACCCCTCCAGGGCTTAGACTGTTTAGTGCCAAAAATAAGGGGTAAAATACAACAACAACAAATGTTTCCTCATCTTTCTTATTTCTCTAAGATATAGGACAGACACTTCAGAACAAACTTCCTTTAGATGTTTTGGGGGGACTACCTATTGTTGCCATGTAGTGAATCATTATTCAATGTGTTTGTATGGGCTAATAGCAGTAAGGCCAAAAATAATTTTTCATCAAATAACCCCTCCCCTGGCTTAGACATTGCTTAGACTCTTATGGGTTAAACAGGTGCAAAATGGTGTATATTGGATTCTTGGTTCTCCCTACATCTGTGAGCTGCTATTCACCATTATTGCCTTGTATGGCCTTATTGTCAGGGCCATTGACACAGATCCAGACCTTGAAGGATGGTTTGTTCAATGAACTTGCCCCATTCATATCCCTGAACTTTGGCATTTCAAACCCCTTCATCCCTGTGAAGGGCCCTCCATCTGGCCCCAAGGAGGAGAGAGGGTGAATGGGGACACGGAGTCTGTAGAGGGCTGTTGAAAGCAGCGGGAGTCATTAACAACACTCCTCAACGAGAGGCTAATGGCAGTAAACAATAGCCAAGACAATTTTGGGATTATGCTGATCAGCAGCAAACAGGAGCAGGGTGCGTGTAGTTTGTTCAGGATTAAAGGGGTACACAGCGAAGTTGTATAAGGGCTATAAGGGTCGTTTGGTAATTCCTCACCGTGTACTAAGAAGGGACATGTTTGACGGTGAACACCTCAAATCCAATTAAAATATGATTTCAAATGTATTTATATAGCCCTTCTTACATCAGCTGATATCTCAAACGTGCTGTACAGAAACCCAGCCTAAAACCCCAAAAAGCAAGCAATGCAGGTGTAGAAGCATATCCACATTTAGGAGAGATGTTGTCCGGTAGTTCAGCTTGTTACCAGTCAAGAGGACCAGAGTCCCCAGAGAATGTGTGGTCATGGGCATGGGGTATTTATTGGTAATGTATGTATTGGCTGGTGCAATCAAATGTAATTTCCCTCTCGGGGTTAATAAAGCACTATCTTAATTTATCCTATTTGCCTCCCACTTCTGACCTCTACTTTGTTGAGGCCTCATCACCCACAGTTTAACCTACATATTTGTGCCGATCAGTGTTTTATCTATTGTCAATAGATGGCTGTCCTGCATTATGTAGTGCAATGGCTTCCTTTCATACGTTAAAGGACAAATCCACCCAAAAACTATATTTTGCTATTTGTTTCATTAGTTCATTGTTGACATAGCCCCAACATATTTTGCTTGTCAGCAATCAAGTTTTCAAAATATGTAACTTTCAAAATACAGAAATCATCCCCGGATGATGCATCATATGATGCACAACACAGTTAAGCATTCCCACAGAATCATCCTTGTTATTAAAAAATGATGGTGTAGATGCACTGTCCGATCACACTTGTGTCCACAGGTACTGTTTCCCCTTTGGCCGACCAGATGGCGCACTCAAAGCCACACTCTCCCTGCTAGAAAGGGTATGTTTTGCTGAAAAAGTTGGGCTATTGTTATTCTTTGAGTCTACAAGTCTCTGCATTCCGTTATTCATACTGCAGACAATAATGTGTTGGGTTAGCCTTGTGGTCTTCCACTAAAATCAGGTTTTGGGTCACTCTTATAAGGAACAAGAAGTCTGTTTTCTGGATTCTAGGTGTTGATGAAGGACATTACCACTCCGATTCCTCCTGAGGAGATGAATAAGATGGTCAAAAAATGTCTGGAGAAAGCTGCCCTTATCAACTACTCCCAGCTGACCCAATACGCTCAGATCGAGGGTGTGTGCAAGCCTGGCTCACACGTGGTGATATTACTGTGTCGTATTTCACTGTCATGTCTCTGTGTCTGGGCTTTGTTCAAGTATTTGCACATGATGTTGGTTTGTCAGTGTTCTTAATAGAGTATACTGGGTGGCGGTAGTGTTTTAGTGTATCTGTGTGCTGGTGTCACAGTGCTGGCATGTTTGTGTGTGCTAATATTACAGCAGATGCTCAGGCTGCCCCGGAGAAGAGATTGGAGGACATGATGCGACTGGGAGAACTTTGTATTGAGGTCCTGCAGCAGAATGATGAGCATCATTCCGAGGTAGGACCATTCTGCCATACTAATGGTGTCACCCCTACCACACACACACACACACTATCACCGTTATAAACTCAATGTGTACCAGGGTTGGGATCGATTCTGAATTGAGTTGTGAATTTTTCAGTATTCTAATTCAGGTCTTGAATTTGAAATTAATTGGCCACATCTCATAGGAAGCATACTTTGAATTAAAGGAGGTAGAATCTTATTTAATTCAATTCTAATGGCATATTTACTCTATCAGCATAGTAATGTTTTTGACATTGTGTATGTTTACCACCACCATATGTAGCATAAGGTTGAAACATTTCATTTTCATGAAACACTCATTCTCTTCATGATTCTGGAAATATTCTAAGATCATGTTGTGGGTTGTCATTAATAGTTAATATACCACAGCATTGTTAAATACTTGTTTCTGATTGGCTAGAAGGGCATCCTGAGTGGCACAGCAGTCTAAGGCACTGTATCTCAGTGCAAGAGGCATCACTATAGTCCCTGGTTCAATTCCAGGCTGTATCACATCCGGCCGTGAGTGGGAGCTTCATAGGGCGGCGCACAATTGGCCCAGCTTCGTCCGGGTTTGGCCGAGGTAGGCCGTCATTGTAAATAGGAATTTGTTCTTAATTGACTTACCTAGTTAAATAATAGTTACATTTTAAAAATACAAAATAATTCTAGAGTTTGCATTACATTTAGGTATGTTTTTCAATCAGATGTATTTATTTTTTCCTAGAATGCATTAGATCAAACAGTGCAGTATGGAAGGGAACAATCGAACATCTCATGATGAAGTAAAAATACTGTTTGACATCTTTGAGTTATAATCAAACTAATATTTGAAATGGTATGTGTATTCTTTGTATTAATGATGTGACATCCTTTTGATAAAATATTTGTCAAATGAATGAGACTCAGTTGAATAGCTTTGAGTAAAATTCTACTTCAATTCCAATTCTGCTTCCTATGAGATGTGGTCAATTAAAATGTTAAATTCAGAAATTCCGTATTGACCCCAACCCTGATGTGCACAGAGCTGTTACATCACAACACTTAGAATACTGTGATTGAGTACAGTGTTCTAAGTCACAAAACATATACAGATCAGAAATAAAGTATTTTAAGAATAGTTGCAGTATTTCCTTCATGAAAACTGTCACTAATCATGCAAATGTCACTAATCTTAGCAAAGCGTGCCTTTCAAGATTTCAGAATACCTTTATTGCTATCAGTATATTCCTCCTCAAAACCACAACTTAACTCTTGTCATAGATAAATATTTAACTTGAAAGGTTTTTTCGTTTTTTTAAAATCAAATAAAAAATGTCACATGCGCCGAATACAATTAGTGTAGACCTTACTGTGAGATACTTACTTACAAGCCCTTAACCAACAATACAGTTCAAGAAAGAGTTAAGAAAATATTTACAAATTAAACTAAAGTAAAAAATAATAAAAAGTAACACAAAATAAATAACAATAGCGAGGCTATATACAGGGGGTGCCGGTACAATGTGCGGGGGTACAGGCTAGTCGAGGTCATTTGTAGGTATGGGTAAAGTGACTGCGTAGATAATAGACAGCACGTGGCAGCAGTGAAGAAACTAATTGGGGGGGTGGGGGTCATTGTAAGTAGTCCGGGTGGCCATTTGATTAATTGTTCAGCTGTCTTATGGATTGGGGGTAGGAGCTGTTAAGGAGCCTTTTGGTCCTGGATTTGGCGCTCCGGTACTGCTTGCCGTGCGGTAGCAGAGAGAACAGTCTATGACTTGGGTGACTGGAGTCTTTGACAATTCTTTGGGCCTTTCTCTGACACCACCTATTATATAGGTCCTGGATGGCTGGAAGCTTGGCCCCAGTGATGTACTGGCCTGTACGCACTACCCTCTGTAGTGCCTTACGGTCAGATGCCGAGCAGTTACAATACCAGGCGGTGATGCAACCGGTCAGGATGCTCTCAATGGTGCAGCTGTAGACATTTTTGAGGATCTGGGGACCCATGCCAAATATTTTTCCTGAGGGGAAAAATGTGTTGTTGTGCCCTCTTCACAACTGTCTTGGTGTGTTTGGACCATGATAGTTCATTGGTGATGAGGACAACAAGGAACTTAACTCTCGACACGCTTCACTACAGCCCCATTGATGTTAATGGGGGCCTGTTTAGCCCACCTTCTCCTGTAGTCCATCAGCTCCTTTGTCTTGCTCACATTGAGGGAGAGGTTGTTGTCCTGGCACCACACTGCCAGGTCTCTGACCACCTCCCTATAGGCTGTCTCATCGTTGTCGGTGAGACAGCCTATAGGCCTATACTGTTCTATCGTCAGCAAACTTAATGATGTTGTTGGAGTCGCTTTTGACCACGCAGTCGTGGGTTAACAGGGAGTACAGGAGGGGACTAAGCACTCACCCCTGAGGGGCCCCAGTGTTGAGGATCATCGTGGCAGATGTGTTGTTGCAGAGGGATGTGTTTAGTCCCAAGGTCCTTAGCTTAGTGATGAGCTTTGTGGGCACTGGGCACTATGGTGTTGAACGCTGAGCTGTGTCAATGAACAGCATTCTCACATAGGTGTTCCTTTTGTCCAGTTGGGAAAGGGCAGTGTGGATTGAGATTGCATCGTTTGTGCATCTGTTGGGGTGGTATGCAAATTGGTGTGGGTTTAGGCTTTCAAGGATGATGGTGTTGTGAGCCATGACCAGCCTTTCAAAGCACTTCATGGCTACCGATGTGAGTGCTATGGCGCGGTAACCATTTTGGCAGGTTAGGTGCAGGCTGCAGGCTGCTGCAGTAGGAATCTCAGATATGGGGGAGTGAGACCTAAGAGGGTTTTTTTAAGAGCATTAGTGGCAAATCTGATGGCCGAATGGTAAAGAACATCTCGTTGCTCGAGAGCGATCTATAAATTACGTCTCCGTAATCTAGCATGGGTAGGATGGTCATCTGAATCAGGGTTACTTTGGCAGCTGGGGTGAAAGAGGAATAAATACAATAGAGGAAACCAAGTCTAGATCTAACTTTGATATGTGCTGGGAGAAGGATGTTTTACCGTCTAGCCGTACTTGTATCAGGTGACTACCTCAAGCTCTAAACCCTCAGAAGTAGTAATCACACCGGTGGGAAGAGGGTCATTCTTCTTACCAAACCACATTAACTTTGTTTTGGAGGTGTTCAGAACAATGTTAAGGGCAGAGAAAGATTGTTGGACACTAAGAAAATTTTGCTGTATAGCTTTTAACACAAAATCCAGGGTGGGGTCAGCTGAGTATGAGATTTTATCATCTGTATATAAATGGATGAGAGATTCCTACTGCCTGAGATATGTTGTTGGTGTAATTTAAGAAGCGCGTGGGGCCTAGGATCAAGCCTTGGGGTACTCCCTTGGTGATAGGCAGTGGCTGAAACAGCAGATGTTCTGAATTTATACACTGCACTTTTTGAGAGGGTAGAGCTGTTTGTTTCTATCCTGGGTCTGTGTTGGCAGCTGTGCTCCAATGTGGAAGATGACACATCAAGTGCCAACACTGTAGTAAAGTTTTGGCGGGCAGAGATGAAAACAACGCCCACAGCTCATACGCACAGGTCGCTCTTATGGTACAGTGTAAAACTGCTCAATCGTAGGTGTTGAGACATCCACAAACAACACATATACAGTGAATTCAGGATGTATTCAGACCCCTTGACTTTTTCCACCATTTGTTTTACGTTACAGACTTATTCTAAAATTGATTAAATTAATTGTTTCCCTCATCAATCTACACACAATACCCCCAAAATGACAAAGCAAAAATGAGCACAGTTGCATCCTGTTTCCATTGATCGTCTTTCCTAGTTTCCGGGTTTGTCTGGGTGTGTTATCTTCTCCAATGAGTACAACGTCACTCGCTTTCAGTTGGGTGGGCTGTGGTGTGTCACAGCGGTGTGCTGACTTTAGATCCAGCAAGTAGTCTCTTCGCCAACTGTTCCAGAAGCTAGCCACAAGTCTCTGCCTGTACTTCCATTTGCGTGTCATTTCCTTCTTGTTTAGCATTGGGTGCTGAGTGTCAGCTGGAAATGGCTTTGGAGGCAAAGAGGTTAGTCTTTTACCCACCAGGAAATGTGCTGGGTCAGGGGTTGTGGTTCATCCACTTCATTGTGCACGAAGGTCAGAGGCCTAGAATTTAGGATAGCTTCAACCTCTGTCAGGACCGTGCACATTTCTTCAAAGTTGAGTGAAGCTCTCCCAAGAACCTTTTCACTGACCTGACGTCTTTCCCAGAATCCGCCTCACCAGGCTGCACGCACGACGATGAACCTCCAGGTGATGCCCCTTTCTGAGAAGAATGCCAAGATTTGGGGCTCTTCAATTGCCTTCCACAGCTCTTTCAAGCCCTGATCAGCTCTCGTGAACATTTTTGCATTGTCTAAGTAGATTACCTTGCATAATCCTCTCCTTGAGATGAATATTTTTTTTAGAAATATGAATGTCTCTGTTGATTGATCTGAGACCAGTTCCAAATGCACTGCTCTGGTTACAGCACGAGTGAACAGTGCAATGTATGACTTCTTCACAGAACCATTTTCTTTCACATAGAGCGGTCCTGCAAAATCCACACCTGTGACTTCGAATGGTGGCGATTCAGTTATTCTGTCTTTTGGTAAAGGCGCAGTGACCTGCTGTCCGGCCCTTGCCTTGAATTTCTTGCACCCTATACATCTTGCCCCTGTGCTCTTGACTAGCTGCCTAGCACGCAAGATCCAGTATCGCTCTCTGATTTGTACTAGTGTCTCTTGCTCCAGAATGCATCACCTTCTCATGGTGGTACTGTATCAGCATTTCTGAGTATCTGTTTTTGTTGGGCAGAACCCATGGGTGCTGCTCTCTGAGTAGTTCGTGTTCGTCCAGGAACGGTTTCAGTTCTCTGATTTTACAGTCATTGTTTAGGCTTTTTCCTGCCTTCAGTAGTTTGATCTCCTGTCCAAAACTCTGTTGTTGTGTTACCTTAATCCAGTATTTTTCTGCATCGAACAGTTCGTCAGCAGTCAGTTCACCTTGCATCTTTATGGTTGTACAAGCATTGGCTATGAATCTCTTTATCCAGGCGGTGACTCTGAACACTTTTCAGTTTGCTTTACCTTTCAAGCTCCAACACAGATTCAGTGATGTCTGTGCTGTTTGCTGCGAGTTGTACAGTAACCTGGCAACTGGACTTGAGTTCTGTATTGACCTCTTCTGGAACCTTGTTATCAACAGTCTCCTCGGAATGATTGGGTGATATCAGAATTCTGGGTCCATTCCACCATAGCTCACTCTGTGTCAAGTTTCGAACAGTTTGTCCTCTGGTAGGGAGGTCAGCTGGATTAGTTTTCCCTTCAATATGTGACCATTGGTCAAGGACTGGATCTCCGTCACTCTGTTCGCAACAAACTGTTTCTGTTTCTGAGTTGAGCTGCAAATCCAATGCAGCACGATCATCGAGTCTGTCCACATTTTGATCTGTTTTTCTTCCATTTTCAGTTTGGTCATCAGGTTGTTTGCTAGTCTCGCTCCAATCACAGCGCTCATGAGCTCCAGGCGTGGCAGCGTCATTTTCTTGAGTGGGGCTACCCTGGACTTGGATGCAACTAGACTTGTTGTTTCCCTGTCTTGCAAGTAAGCTACTGCACTGTAAGCCCTTTCACTTGCATCACAGAACACGTGTAGTTTCAGGGTGTGGCTATTCTGTGGCCGCATGTCTGTTCTGTACCACCTTGGTATGGTGAGCTGGTGTAACTGGGGTAGTTCTGAACACCACTGTTGCCATTCTCGTGTCAGATCAGGTGGTAATTCTTCATCCCAGCTGAGTCCCCTCTCCCACATTTCCTGGAACATGCACCTGATCCTGATGGTGAAGGGAGTTAAAAACAGTAGAAACAGTAGGGGGTTGCACCTCACTCCTCTTACTGGTACACACCGCAATGTGATGTCTGCTTCCACATGTTGCACATGACACATCTTTGACTTTACAGAATTTTGTGTTTCTGTCCTAAACATACAAAGCATCTTCCCATGTTCTTTAGTTTCTCTTTGCGTGTAGAAATATTGTGGTCAGGGCAGTTTTCTGATTTGTGGTCTGCACTGTCACAGAATAGACTGTTTTGTTCCTTCTGGCTGGCTGTATGCAGTGCAGCAGCAGATGGCATGTTGGGTCTTCTTGTTTTCATTTAATTGGAGGAGTATGACTTGTTCCATGATTTGCTCTCTTTCTGTTGGTTGCATGATCTTGTCATTTGTAGTGCTCTCTCCCTGCTCTGAACCTCCTTCTGTAGGAAACTGACGATCTCAGTCACTTTCCATTCATCAAGGCATTCTGGAACTTGCGGTCAAAAGCATAATTCAATACTAACCAATACAACAAAATATGTATGTAGTTCTCTCAATCTCCAACACACAAATTCTAATACAATTACATATGTAAATAACTGTAAAGAAAATATCTTTAGATACAGCTCAATGAATTAACTTAAACATTAACTCTGTAACCCATTAAAGTTACAACAATGTCAGAGCAAAAACCAAGCCATGAGGTCGAAGGAATTGTCCGTAGAGCTCAGACAGGATTGTATCGAGGCACACGTGGGGAAGGGTACCAAAAAATGTCTGCAGCATTGAAGGTCCCCAAGAACACAGTGGCCTCCATCTGTCTTAAATGGAAGAAGTTTGGAACCACCAAGACTCTGGCCGCCTGGCCAAACTGAGCAATCAGAGGAGAAGGGCCTTGGTCAGGGAGGTGACCAAGAACCCCATGGTCACTCTGACAGAGCTCCAGAGTTCCTCTGTGGAGATGGGAGAACCTTCCAGATGGACAACCATCTCTACAGCACTCCACCAATCAGGCATTTATGGTAGTGGCCAAACGGAAGCCACTCTTCAGTAAAAGGCACATGACAGCCCGCTTGGAGTTTGCCAAAACGCACCTAAAGTCTCTCAGACCATGAAAAACATGATTCTCTGGTCTGATGAAACCAAGATTAAACTCTTTGCCTTGAATGCCAAGCGTCATGTCTGAAAACCTGGCACCCATCCCTACATTGAAGCATGGTGGTGGCAGCATCATGCTGTGGGGATGTTTTTCAGCAGCAGGGCCTGGGAGACTATTCGGTATCGAGGGAAAGATGAACAGAGCAAAGTACAGAGAGATTCTTGATGAAAACCTGCTCCAGAGCACTCGGTACCTCAGACTGGGGCGAAGGTTTAACTTCCAACTGGACAATGACCCTAAGCACACAGCCAAGACAACGCAGGAGTAGCTTCGGGACAAGTCTCTGAATGTCCTTGAGTGGCCCAGCCAGAGCCCGGAATTATACCCAATCTAACATATCTGGAGAGACCTGAAAATAGCTGTGCAGCGACGCTCCCCATCTAACCTGACAGAGCTTGAGAGGATCTGCAGAGAAGAATTGTAGAAACTCGCCAAATACAGGTGTGTCCAGCTTGTGGTGTCATACCCAAGAAGACTTGATGCTGTAATCGCTGCCGAAGGTAAAGGGTCTGAATAGTTATGTACAATTTTTTTTAAATGTCTAAAAGCCTGTTTTTGCCATGTCGTTATGGGGATTGTGTGTAGATTGATTTGGTGGGAAAATACACTTTAATCAATTTGAGAATCAGGCTGTAACATAACAAAATGTGGAAAAAGTCATGCACTGTAATTGTCTAATAAGTGGCAGTGTGGCTTCAGACATTTGTTTCTAAGTGACAGCGCTATTTATAAGTGGCTGCAAATCTGTGGCTCTCATCACCACAAATGAGACATGGTCCTTTTGTAGTTGGAGGCTGGCGCTGGAGTTTTAGCGGGAGGACGGTCACGTTAGCGCATCCAACACGCTGTCAAATGTATAATAGTTTCCATGTTTTCAGCATGTGTGGAAATCAAATGACCCTTTTTAGTATTTTATACCAAGTGAAAAATGTTAAGAGACCCTCACTTTCTCTATTTTCTGTCTTTCACTTTCCCTCTACTTCTGATATGAATTGGAAAGGGAAGAGAGGTAAGTGTTTCTCTAGCTGTGTGTGTGTCATGTCCATCAAATAGTGTTTCGTCCCAAAGCCTGTCAACATCTGTCAGTCATACAGTATACCACTCTTCACTCATACCCTGTCAAGCTCTGTTCATGGTTTTCATTGAGGAGATGGTTAATACTGAGTCATCAACAGTCATTAAGGTGCAATGTGGTGGATCCACGACAGGTTGTGGTCCTGGTGGACTGCTGAAAATTTGTTTCCCATGATACCAAATTATGCCCTTTGGGTATCTAAGGATTCAGGTTTTGGAGGGATTATTGTACCCAGATGTTGCTACAATTCAGTGTTTCTTGACATGCATTTGTATTGTTTGCCCTTGCAAAGTCATATACATTTGTATTCCTCCATCTTTCTCTGAATCTCACTTAGAGACAGCATTTTATGAGTTCATTCCTGCAGTTATGTGAGGACGCCTGTTGGTGTGAATTGAGGGGGTTGGCGATAGGTAACGAATCGTGTGGCGCAGAGGCACTTTTTAATTGTGTTGATTTGCACAGAGAGCTGAAAAGGCACATCTGAAAAGGATGATGACAACGGCCCTCAAGGCCAGGTATAGCGATGGGACATACACCTTCTCTGATCGCCAGCCTAGTGTTTTATCTGCCGCAAGCGCCCACTAACACACACAGATGGACACATACAGACGGACACACACACACAGACAGATGGACTCACACGGACACGAACACAGGAACAACGACCTTCAATCAATCTGTCCCTCCCCCCCACTTTTCTCTCTCCTCACATGGCGACCACTGAGTAGGGTAGGAAGCATCTCTTTTGGGTGGGCACGTAGACAATGGAGTCATGAAAAGCAACTGCAGCCCTGCTAAATGTCCCATTGACTTACAGTGCCTTGCGAAAGTATTCGGCCCCCTTGAACTTTGCGACCTTTTGCCACATTTCAGGCTTCAAACATAAAGATATAAAACTGTATTTTTTTGTGAAGAATCAACAACAAGTGGGACACAGTCATGAAGTGGAATGACATTTATTGGATATTTCAAACTTTTTTAACAAATCAAAAACTGAAAAATTGGGCGTGCAAAATTATTCAGCCCCCTTAAGTTAATACTTTGTAGCGCCACCTTTTGCTGCGATTACAGCTGTAAGTCGCTTGGGGTATGTCTCTATCAGTTTTGCACATCGAGAGACTGAATTTTTTTCCCATTCCTCCTTGCAAAACAGCTCGATCTCAGTGAGGTTGGATGAAGAGCATTTGTGAACAGCAGTTTTCAGTTCTTTCCACAGATTCTCGATTGGATTCAGGTCTGGACTTTAACTTGGCCATTCTAACACCTGGATATGTTTATTTTTGAACCATTCCATTGTAGATTTTGCTTTATGTTTTGGATCATTGTCTTGTTGGAAGACAAATCTCCGTCCCAGTCTCAGGTCTTTTGCAGACTCCATCAGCTTTTCTTCCAGAATGGTCCTGTATTTGGCTCCATCCATCTTCCCATCCATTTTAACCATCTTCCCTATCCCTGCTGAAGAAAAGCAGGCCCAAACCATGATGCTGCCACCACCATGTTTGACAGTGGGGATGGTGTGTTCAGGGTGATGAGCTGTGTTGCTTTTACGCCAAACATAACGTTTTGCATTGTTGCCAAAAAGTTCAATTTTGGTTTCATCTGACCAGAGCACCTTCTTCCACATGTTTGGTGTGTCTCCCAGGTGGCTTGTGGCAAACTTTAAACAACACTTTTTATGGAAATCTTTAAGAAATAGCTTTCTTCTTGCCACTCTTCCATAAAGGCCAGATTTGTGCAATATATGACTGATTGTTGTCCTATGGACAGAGTCTCCCACCTCAGCTGTAGATCTCTGCAGTTCATCCAGAGTGATCATGGGCCTCTTGGCTGCATCTCTGATCAGTCTTCTCCTTGTATGAGCTGAAAGTTTAGAGGGACGGCCAGGTCTTGGTAGATTTGCAGTGGTCTGATACTCCTTCCATTTCAATATTATCGCTTGCACAGTGTTCCTTGGGATGTTTAAAGCTTGGGGAATCTTTTTGTATCCAAATCCGGCTTTAAACTTCTTCACAACAGTATCTCGGCCCTGCCTGGTGTGTTCCTTGTTCTTCATGATGCTCTCTGCGCTTTTAACGGACCTCTGAGACTATCACAGTGCAGGTGCATTGCATTTATCATCATTAGTCATTTAGGTCAACATTGGATCATTCAGAGATCCTCACTGAACTTCTGGAGAGAGTTTGCTGCACTGAAAGTAAAGGGGCTGAATAATTTTGCACGCCCAATTTTTCAGTTTTTGATTTGTTAAAAAAGTTTGAAATATCCAATAAATGTCGTTCCACTTCATGATTGTGTCCCACTTGTTGTTGATTCTTCACAAAAAAATACAGTTTTATATATTTATGTTTGAAACCTGAAATGTGGCAAAAGGTCGCAAAGTTCAAGGGGGCCGAATACTTTCGCAAGGCTCTGCAGAACCAAGAACATGACTTTGTCAAGCTCCATTATGGCCTAAAATCTCCTATACTAACCTCCTGGATATGACCTCAAATCTCCTATACTAACTTCGTAGATATGACCTAAAATCTCCTATACTAACTTCCTTTATAGATGGTGTCGTACACAATATTGACACAAACAAAACATACCGGTATGTAGTCACATTGTAGTCACATTGACACACACATTGACACATAGTCAAGGACCAGTCAGCAAAGATTTTACTCAATAATCACTGTAAATTATTGGGTTTGTAACTACAGCACATGTATAATGGCTAGTCCCAAGACATGAAAAGAGAGTTTGAGTGCACATCCATCTGTTCAACCTTTTCTTCTTTTGTGTGATATACACTGAACAAGTATATAAAAGCAACATGGAAAGTGTTGGTCCCTGTTTCATGAGCTGAAATGAAACAACCCAGAAGTTTCCCATACACACAAAAAGCTTATTTCTCAAAAATGTTGTGCAGAAATGTGTTTACATCCCTGTTAGTGAGCATTTATTTTTTTGCCAAGATAATCCATTCACCTGGCAGGTGTGGCATATGAAGAAGCTGATTAAACATCATGATCCTTACACAGGTTCAACTTGTACAGGGGACTAGAAAGAACACTCTAAAATGTGCTGTTTTGTCAGACAACACAATGCCACAGATGTCTCAAGTTTTGAGGGAGTGTGTAATTGGCATGCTGACTGCAGGAATGTCCACCAGAGCTCTTGCCAGAGAATTGAACGTTAAGCTGCCTCCAATGTCGTTATAGAGAATTTGACAGTATGTCCAACCGACCTCTCAACCCCAGACCAGGTATAACCAAGCCAGACCAGGTCCTCCACATATGGCTTCATCACCTTCGGGATCATCCTGAGAATAGCCACCTGGACAGCTGATGAAACTGTGGGTTTGCACAACCAAAGAATTTCTGCACAAACTGTCAGATACCGTCTCAGGGAAGCTCATCTGCGTGGTTGTCGTCCTCACCAGGGTCTTGACCTGACTGCAGTTTGGTGTCGTAACAGACTTCAGTGGGAAAATGCTCACCTTTGATGGCCACTGGCAAGCTGGAGAAGTGTGCTCTTCATGGATGAATCCCAGTTCCAACTGTACCGGGCAGATGGCAGACAGCATGTATGGCGTTGTGTGGGCGAGCGGATTGCTGATGTCGGCGTTGTGAACAGAGTGCCTGCTCCGTGGGGGTGGGGTTAACGTATTGGGCAGGCGTAATCTAGGGACAACGAACACAATTGCATTTTATAGATGACAATTTGAATGCACAGAGATATCCTGAGGCCCATTGTTGTGCCATTCATCTGCCGCCATCACCTCATGTTTCAGCATGATACTGCACGGCACCATGCCGCAAGGATCTGTACCCAATTCCTGGAATCTGAAAATGTCCCAGTTCTTCCATGGCCTGCATACTTACCAGACATGTCACAATTGAGCATGTTTGGAATGCTCTGGATTGACGTGTGCGACAAAGTGTCCCAGTTCCTGGAAATATCCAGCAACTTCGCACAGCCATTGAAGAGGAGTGGGACAACATTCTACAGACCACAATCAACAGCTTGATCAACTCTGTGAAGGAGATGTCACACTGCATGATGCAAATGGTGGTCACAACAGATATGGGCTGGTTTTTTGATCCAATGTATCTGTCACCAACTGATGCATATCTGTATTCCCGATCATGTGCAATCCATAGATTTAGGGCCCTAATACCTTTATACTGAACAAATATTCAACGATTTTACAGAGTTAAAGTTCATATAAGGAAATCTGTAAATTTAAATAAATAAATTAGACCCTAATCTATAGATTTCACATGACTGGGCAGGGGCGCAGCCATGGGTAGGCCTGGGAGGTCATAGGCCCACCACTGGCGAGCCAGGCTCAGCCAATCAGAATGAGTTTTTCCCCACCAAAGGGCCTTATTACAGACATAAATACTACAGTTTCATCAGCTGGTCCCAGACTTTCCTGCAGGTAAAGAAGCCAGATGTGGAGGCCATGGGTTGGCGTAGTCACACATGGTTTGCTGTTGTGAGGCTTGTTTGGACGTACGGCCTAATTCTCTAAAACGATGTTGGAGGTGGCTTATGGTAGAGAAATGAGCATTCAATTATCTGACCATTCTGGTGGACATTCCTGCATCCAGCATGCCAATTGCACGCTCCCTCAAAACGTGAGACATCTGTGGCATTGTGACAAAACTGCACATTTTAGTGGCATTTTATTGTCCCCCGCACAAGGTGCACCTGTGTAATGATCATGCTGTTTAATCAGCTTCTTGATATATGCCATACCTGTCAGATGGATTAATTATCTGGGAAAAGGAGAAATGCTCACTAACAGGGATGTAAACAAATTTGTGCACAAAATTTGAGAGAAATAAACTTTTTGTGCTTATGGAACATTTTTGGGATATTTTATTCCAGCTGATGTAAAGTGTTGGTCCCACGTTTCATGTTGCGTTTATATTTTTGTTCAGTATATTTCAATTGGCAGATTTCCTTATGAACTGTAACTCAGTAAAATCTTGGAAATTGTTGCATGTTGCGTTTATTTTTGTTCAGTGTAGATCAAACCTCTAGTGCAAATGACATGTGTGTCCTATGCAGGAAAAGTATCTTTTATTATTTGAAGGGAATGGACAGCTGAATGGACAGGCAGCTGACTGGCATTAGAGACCCTCCAACAATTCCAGTATTGGGTTCAATTCCAGTCATTCAGGAATTTAATCACATTGCTTTGGAGAAATTCCATGTCTAATTGGAATTGACCTCCACTCTTGATAACTCACCAACATATGCAGACATACTGTACTATAGTTTATTAGGTACACCATCCCGGTTCATGAAAAATATTTGTTCCTACAGTGAGACATGTGGCTGTGGCTTGCTATATAAAACAGGCAGACTGGTATCGAGGCATTCAGTTACTATTCGCTTGAACGTTGGAATGGGCAAAACAAGTGACCTAAGAGACTTTGAGCGTGGCGTTGTCGGTGTCAGGTGTGCCTGTTCCAGTATCTCAGAAAGGTTAGGCCTTCTGGGCTTTTACCGAGAATTGTGCGACAATCCAAAAAACATCCAGTCAGCGGCAGTCCTGTGTTGGCGAAAACAGCTCGTTGATGAGAGGTCGAAGGAGAATGTCAAGAAGCATGGTTGAAGGAGAATGGCAAGAATTGTGTAAGCTAACAGGCGGGCCACAAACTGGCAAATAACGGCGCAATACAACAGTGGTGTGCAGAACGGCATCTCAGAACGCACAACTCATTGGTCCTTGTCATAGATGGGCTTTTGCAGCAGACGACCACACCGAGTTTCACTCCTATCAGGTAAAAACAAGAGGAAGCCGCTCCAGTGGACACGCGATCACCAACACTGGACAATTGAGGAGTGGAAAAACGTTGCCTGGTCTGACGAATCCCGTTTCCAGAGTCAGGATTTGGCTTAAGCAGCATGATTCCATGGCCCCATCCTGCCTGGTGTCAACCGTACAGGCTGGTGATATTATGGTGTGGGGAATGTTCATTGCCACGCATTAGGTCCCTTGATACCAAATGAGCAATGTTTCCATGCCCCGAGGAATTCAGTCTGTGCTGGAGGCAAAGGGGTGCCCGACCGGGTACTAGATGGGTGCACCTAATAAACTGGCCATATAGTCACACACTATTACTTTTTGGGGGGCTTTTATAGATACTGTTTCTGATAGTATGACCTCTAAATAATAAGTTATTGCTGTTCTCAGATGAGCTTTGTATTTATTCCGCTTTGAACATTGCAGGTTAAAAACACATATCTGTCTGTGCCTTTTTAATAACCTTTTATAGCCTCACCTTGGAGATTGAAGCGCCACATTGGAAGCATAATGTAATAACCAATATGTGATTCATCTTTTTTAGTGTTGGAGTCCATTGTGCGCTCAAGGTCCCTTCTTTATGCTACCCATCACCCATTTTGCTGTTTCTCTCTTGGTTTCATTCATTAGATTGTTTTGATTTTTTTTAAATCTTATTTTTCAGAGCAGTCTTTTCTCTATCCATCTGTCACTTCTTTCCATCTTGCTCTGATTGTGTCATTTTACATTGTATGTCCAACTATTCTTCACCAGAGTAAACTAGAGATAGTGGTTTGTGATGACTTGGCCTTTTTTAATGTATTATTTTATTTATTTTGCCTTCTCCCCCTTTTGTTTATTTTTTGTTCTCTTTCTCGCTATCTCCTTCCCTCTGCTCTCTCTCCTTCCCGCTCTTTTCTAGGCATTCTCGTGGTGGCCGGAGATGATGGCGGAGCACGCAGAGACCTTCCTGTCTCTCTACACCGTCGACATGGATGGTGCCCTACAAGTCCAGCCCGTTGACTCATGGGACAGCTTTCCCTTATTCCAGCTGCTTAACAACTTCCTGCGTTGTGACCGTGAGTTCTCAGTTCTCCCTGTGTCCCCCTTCTTGTACCTCTGACCCTATGCTTAACCTCCTAAAACTGATTTAAAGTGTAGCCTACAACGCATCACTGATTCATGAGCACAGTTCAACAACTTCCAGTTCAGTAACTGTGAGTGGCGTATTTCCCTGTAGTGTTCCCTCTAGTTCTTTTGTCACCTGACACTCCATTTTGTCCCTGTCCCTATTTAAAGCATGGCCTACGGCACCTCCACGTCCTGAGCTGTCTTCAAAACACATCCCGTATTTATCGTAGCATGTTCATGCCACTAAGAGTCCTAATTAACACCAGCGGTGCAAAACAAGACTCGTTAGGAGAAGTTATTAACTGTGCTTAGAGCTCCCGCCCTTGCGTGGGCTTCACAATAATTAACATCACTGAGGTAACGGTGAGAAATGAAAAGCAGATAAAACAATAGTAACGGATGTCGAAACACCATGGTAAAGTCAGGGGGCTGTCATCTGTCAGCTAAAGACTCTACCTGTCACCTCCTGTAATGCGAGGAGCAGTATCACACAGACAGGAGAGTATTAGTACGGTTTGAGGCACCTGTCTCACCAGGCTGTCCTCCATTTGGATTTCTTTGCTCACTGATCAGGGAACAAAGGCTTGTAGTTTTCCATTTTTTCCAACATACCTGGCCACTCGTAAACATGCAATGGTTACTCTGATAACATTTGTCTCATTTAGTTCTAATTATTTGCCCTGTAGTGCTGAGCAATTAGTGCTTTTTGAGGTCATTCCGGTTCAATTATACATTTTTTTTTTATAATGGATTTACATTTCAATTATTTTTTAAACATTAAATGCACTATGCATTATTTGGGTTGAATGCTGATACAACACAGAATAAAACAATTAATGAAAGTCCCATGATGGTAGTGACTGCCCATTACTATTGACCATAATTTATTCACTTTACTTGAATAAAATATTGAAGTTGTTGGGTATATTACATTTGTTTTATTTGATGACTTTATTTGTCTAGTCATCGTCTCATCTCTATAGAGCTGCTGTTTATGCTGTATTACAAAATCACTATTTTATTAGTTCTTCAAAGTTAATAAGGCATACTTTTATGACTGCTGAATGCCAACTATCAATCACGTTGATCATGTATTTTCAGGTAGATATACCTTTGCGAAGCAACTGCTCACTATCCCTCTCGATCGTGTGTCTTCTGTCTTTTCTCTCCGTGTCGACCCGCACAATGGATTATGGTCACTGTAGTTAATTAACATGTTTTCTGCGCTAAATTATGTATAATTCTGGCCTGTTGGAAATTACAACTCCCTATTACATTGCACAGTTTGGGTGTGATCTCATTTATCTCTAGAGAAACTGCTCATTGAGCTCATAGGAAAAAACGAACAAAATGGATTTCAAAAAATGTAACTGACATGTTCTGTTAATCGCTCAGTACTATTGACCTGCTTCCACCATGTGTAATACTTATTTTAATTCCATGAGTGTAAAGTCTGTGTGGCATCCAGGTGTTTGCCCTTGTGTGTACTATCAAACTCTCTCTCTCCCACTCTCTCTCTCTCATACTGTCTCTCTTCTTCCTTATCCACTCTTAGCTCTGAGCCTTTGTTTCATTGCCAAGTGAAAGTTGGCTACATCTGAAGTGTTGTTTTACATTGTCTATGTAAGCCTCACCTAGAGCAGAAAGACAGGCAGCTCAAGGGCAATTACATTGAAAAATACAATTCTAATTATGTAAGGAGTAGGCAAAATATCATTATTGTTTTTTTCCCTCCATTTTCTGTTATTACCATTCTCCATTAATCTTGCAATTATTCCAACTGTCATAACAATTATTGGATTTGAAGAGTAACGTAATGAGTAACATTTTCGTTTTGACTTACTGCAGATGAGGACCCTGTTTTTGAGTAATGATGCATTTCGTGAATGAGATAAAATAGTTGTAAAATGTCTAAGCTGATGATATTGTTAGGATAAAAGAAAAAAGGCTGCAATTCCACTTGAGTTTATTTTTTCATAGTTGCTTAGCTATAGACCTGCAAGGTCAAGTCTGCCTTTTAGGATTTGTCCCCCGACAGTTCCGACATCATTCAGAATCTCCTGTTGTCAAATGCGGTTGTCTGATACTTGCCTCAAAAACAAATATATATTTTTTTACATATGCGAATAATAATAAACATGTACAGAAAGGTGAAAAGAGGCTATGTTGATACTGTGTGATAACTGAACAAATACATTGTCAGAATTCAAGCATTATTGTTTGTAATACCACGTTTTAATGATTGTTTTGTAGTGTGAACAAAACATATTTCATTTATCACACCAGGTCTTTATATCCACGTGTACTAAGGATTAACTAAATGCTCACTTTAGTGTCTGCATGTGTTGCGTGATGCAGGAACTTGTTGGGAGAAGAGCCGTGGGCTCTCAGGAGGGTAAAAAGGCAAGTGTTAATCATGAAGGAACAGAATAATGGGAAATGAAGGAACAGAGTGATGGGAAATTAGGACTAATGAAGCCCTGAGAGACCAACAGGAGTCCTATGTGCTCTCTTCCTTTGTCTCTCCCCTCTCTCTCTCTCTCTGTGAATCTCTCTCTCTCTCTCTCTCTCTCTCTCTGTGAATCTCTCTCTCTGTGAATCTCTCTCTCTGTGAATCTCTCTCTCTGAATCTCTCTCTCTCTCTGAATCTCTCTCTGTGAATCTCTCTCTCTCTGTGAATCTCTCTCTCTCTGTGAATCTCTCTCTCTCTGTGAATCTCTCTCTCTCTCTCTGTGAATCTCTCTCTCTCTCTCTGTGAATCTCTCTCTCTCTCTGTGAATCTCTCTCTCTGTGAATCTCTCTCTCTCTGTGAATCTCTCTCTCTGTGAATCTCTCTCTCTCTGTGAATCTCTCTCTCTCTGTGAATCTCTCTCTCTGTGAATCTCTCTCTCTCTCTGTGAATCGCTCTCTCTGTGAATCGCTCTCTCTCTGTGAATCGCTCTCTCTCTGTGAATCGCTCTCTCTCTGTGAATCTCTCTCTCTGTGAATCGCTCTCTCTCTCTGTGAATCGCTCTCTCTCTCTGTGAATCGCTCTCTCTCTCTGTGAATCGCTCTCTCTCTCTGTGAATCTCTCTCTCTCTCTCTCTCTCTGTGAATCTCTCTCTCTCTGTGAATCTCTGTGAATCTCTCTCTGTGAATCTCTCTCTCTCTCTCTCTCTGTGAATCTCTCTCTCTCTCTCTCTCTCTCTCTGTGAATCTCTCTCTGTGAATCTCTCTCTCTCTCTCTCTCTGTGAATCTCTCTCTCTCTCTCTCTCTGTGAATCTCTCTCTCTCGCTCTCTGTGAATCTCTCTCTCTCTCTCTCTCTGTCTTTCTGTGAATCGCTCTCTCTCTTCTCTCTCTCTCTCTGTGAATCGCTCTCTCTCTCTTTCTGTGAATCGCTCTCTCTCTCTGTGAATCTCTCTCTCTCTCTCTCTCTGTGAATCGCTCTCTCTCTCTCTGTGAATCGCTCTCTCTCTCTGTGAATCGCTCTCTCTCTCTCTGTGAATCGCTCTCTCTCTCTCTGTGAATCGCTCTCTCTCTCTGTGAATCTCTCTCTCTCTCTCTCTGAATCGCTCTCTCTCTCTCTGTGAATCTCTCTCTCTCTCTGTGAATCTCTCTCTCTCTCTCTGTGAATCGCTCTCTCTCTCTCTGTGAATCTCTCTCTCTCTCTCTGTGAATCTCTCTCTCTCTCTCTCTGTGAATCGCTCTCTCTCTCTCTCTGTGAATCGCTCTCTCTCTCTGTGAATCGCTCTCTCTCTCTCTGTGAATCTCTCTCTCTGTGAATCGCTCTCTCTCTCTCTCTGTGAATCGCTCTCTCTCTCTCTCTGTGAATCTCTCTCTCTGTGAATCGCTCTCTCTCTCTCTCTGTGAATCTCTCTCTCTGTGAATCTCTCTCTCTCTCTGTGAATCTCTCTCTGGGCTCTATTTTCGGCTGGCGCCAATGTGGCGCAAGTGTCAAACGCACATTAGAAGTCCATTTCTGCATGTAAAGGTTCAGCAATTTACATGTCCAACACCATGTTCGGCAATTTACATGTCTAACGTCAGCTCGCTTGCTCTGAGGTGTGTCCTTAAAAACCAGCGCAAAAGTGACAATTTAATTCAGCACAAAGGAGGTCTTAGCGGTAACGCGGTTGGTTATAGCATTGATTTTGACACCGGAACCACAGGCTATCCAGCTGCAACGCACAGTGCCCATGTGCACATGGAACAAGAGAGATGTACCTTTTGTGCCTGCAAACCTCATATTTAGCAACATATAAAAAACAAATGTTTTTTCCCCATTAAGTTTTATTCGATTAAAGACCAAGCACAGCCTCCCCTCTTCTCAATAAAGGCTGTGTTTTTTTTTGTCCTGCCCAATAGATTTGCTAAGTAGCCAAGACTGGTCCATAAAGGATTGAGCTCGTGACTTTGGAAATACATTTTAATTACCAAAGCTTTTATGAAACATGTTATTAAAAATATTTTTTTTTAAATTAAAATATCACTTTTTGGAGCAGCAAAACAGTGAGTGGACATCCCTTTTTCATCTATGTGTTGTACATTATTTTAGCCAGCGCCTGTTATTATTTTGGATGTGTGTAGAAACCCCCTCCATACAGTGCATTTGGAAAGTATTCAGACCCCTTGACTTTTTCCACATTTTGTTACACTATGGCCTTGTTCTAAAATGTATTAAATAGTTTTTTCCCTCATCAATCTACACACAATACCCTACAATGACAAAGCAGAAACAGGTCTTTAGTGCTGCAGAGATGGTTGTCCTGGAAGGTTCTAGCATCTCCACAGAGGAACTCTGGAGCTCTGTCAGAGTGACCATCTGATTCTTGGTCACCTCCCTGACTTAAACCCATCTCCCCCGATTGCTCAGTTTGGCCGGGAGGCCAGCTCTAGGGTAGTTAGAGCCTTGGTGGTTCCAAGCTTCTTCCATTTAAGAATGATGGAGGCCACTGTGTTCTTGGCGACCTTCAATACTGCAGACATTTTTTTGATACCCTTCCCCAGAGCTGTACCTCGACACAATCCTGTCTCTGAGCTCTACGGACCTTTGACCTCATGACCTCCTTTGACCTCATGGCTTGGTTTTTGCTCTGACATGCACTGTCAACTGTGGGACCTTTATATAAACAGGTGTGCCTTTCCAAATCATGTCCAATCAACTTTATTTACCACAGGTGGATTCCAATCAAATTGTAGAAACATCTCAAGGATGATCAATGGAAACGGGATGCTCCTGAGCTCAATTTTGAGTCTCATAGCAGGATTTGAATAGTTATGTAAATAAGCTATTTCTGTTTATTTTTTAATACACTTGTAAAAATGTCAAAAACCTGTTTTCACTTTGTCATGTGGTATTGTGTGTAAATTGAGTTTTTTTTAATGCATTTTAGAATAAGGCTGTAACGTAACAAAATATGGAAAAAGTGAAGGGGTCTGAATACTTTCCAAATGCACTGTATGTATGTAGGCTACATGTCTAAATGCCCATAATGGAACAAGAGATGAGATGATGCCAGAGACCCTTGTATATTCCTCTAACAATTGCTTGTTTTCCATTTCATTTGATTAAAAACTATTCCCTCAGTAGGCTACCCTTACCCTACCTACTCTAACGAAAGTGGGTTCAACACCAATGTCTTTCTTATCCTGGCCATGCATGTGCCAACTACCATGTCAAATCAAAATAAAATGTCTAATAAAATGTTATTTGGCCACATGCTTCGTAGACAACAGGTGTAGACTAACAGTCAAATGCTTACGGGTCCATTTCCAACAGTGCAGTATTAAAGGTGATAAGATATCAAATAAATACAAAAATATATATATATTTTTTTTATCAATAGCAGGTTTTTAAATGGTGTACTCATGAGACTTACCGTCATGCTTTTCACAATTTACATGGTCCTATAATATTCAAATTACTCAGTCCTATAATGCTCCTCTGAACATATTCAAATGATTCAGTCCTATAATGCTCCTCTGAACATATTCAAATGATTCAGTCCTATAATGCTCCTCTGAACATATTCAAATGATTCAGTCCTATAATGCTCCTCTGAACATATTCAAATGATTCAGTCCTATAATGCTCCTCTGAACATATTCAAATGATTCAGTCCTATAATCCTCCTCTGAATGGTACATAGGCCTATATCTTCCTTATTATGAACATGTCTCACACATTTTAAGGGGGGGCTAGTATACATTTTTTTTTAGGACAAATGCATAAAGACATGTATGGCCTTTAAGCCTACTCATTGAAGCAATTACAACAATGTTGACTGCCAACACTCCAAATATATTACAACAACTGGATGCATTTTCCTGTTGCTATTATTCATTACTGTAACCTATGCTATTTAATAAACGGTATCAATATATAATGGACTAGGGTGAGAATATTCTGTGCCCCCCAGCCAAATTGGAGTTGATGATAATGCAAACACTGTCAATAACATACACAACTTGAGATAACCACATGCAGTATTAAGCCATCGAACATGTTGATTGGCCTGTGAATGGTCAAGCCCTCATCACACCTACAACTTATTTATTAATCAAAACCCAGCCCTTTTGCAACACAGACAGCTATTGCGCCCATAATTCCCCCTGTGAAAATATCAAAACACCCCTGGACATAAGATTTACAATCGCATTAGGTTTGTTCAAATAGAGTCCTTTGTCTTACTCTGACTTTCTGAGCATCTTTCTCTTCTATCTTTCCTCTTCTTTCTCCTACTTCCTTTGCATATCAGGATTGTGAAAAGATGGAATTTGTATGCAAATATCATAATGTGGACTGTGGGAGGGAAGGGCCGTGATTTAACTAGTCTAGGATTTGAACTGTATAAAGACCTTCAAGCTGACATTCAAAACCTTTGAATTTATTTTGTACTTCCTTCCTCATTCCCCCCCAGCTCACCTGTGCAATGGCATGTTCCACAAGCACCTGCAGGACCTGTTCATCCCGCTGGTGGTGCGTTACATAGACCTTATGGAGTCCTCCATCGCCCAGTCCATCCACCGCGGCTTCCAGCAGGAAACCTGGCAGTCCGTCAAGTAAGAACACCCCCCCCCAATGTTGTCATTAGTTGCATTCTGTTGTGCTATTTAAAGCTCAGAGATGTGTTTTACATCAGGAACAGTAGCAAGCCTAGAATACTTCTGTCTGCATTTTTATGTCTACAGAAAAGTGTGTGTAGTGTAGGTTAGAATACATCCACCGACGAGGCACAAAACCACATGGAATCTGGAGCATCAACACTCAGTGGGATCTCTCTGTTGTCTTTTGTCTCTGTCGCATCTTTCTTTGTTGTCGTTTGGTTTGGTTTGCCGTTCATTTCTTTTCAGGACAATAACCAACAACTTACCGAGCGTGCCTCTGCCCAAAGTCAATCTCCCACAGATGCCGAGCTTCTCAGCACCCTCCTGGATGGGCCCGCTGTGTGACAGCACGTGTGTATGGGCTGCCGCAAGACCTAGTGGGGCACTGTGGCATGGACTGTGCTGTGGTTGTCTTGTCATTGTCAAACTTCTCCAATTCAAGAACACTATTTCGCATTCTATTACTTCCCTTTGCCAATGGTATGCCATTAACTATCGAACCAGCTTAAAGCATTTTGTAGAAGTGTGAAACTTGAAAATCTGCCCTCACATTTAAATGTTAATAGTAAGACCAGTATGTCTACTACTACTGAGGCTTTTAACTGTGCAATTCACGTGGCCCAGATATTCCTGGGATTGGTTGCCCCCTTTTGATGACCTCCAGACTGATACCTTCTTTGGTATCAAGATAAAAGCATGTTTTTGTTGTCTTGTGAGTGTTGTGTTATGTGGTGCAGCATGGCAAATGTTTTGTGGCACAGCAGCATCTCTTTTTTGAAATGTATGTTGTGGCTCCTTGATCAGGAATGGCTGTGGCATGTTTTTTGTGCACACATCCAACATATTTCAGGTATTTTTATTGTATATTGGATAGTATCAGAGACACCTGTTTATAACTGTGATGTTACTGTATGCTGGTCAATTCTCAGCTCAGTTAAGCACTGAGTTGTGAAGTATATCATTCCAAATGAATGTTAAATAAGAAATGGGATTCTTATTTCAGCTTGCAAGGAATTAATTTACCGGACATTTTGTAAGTAGGCGTAGCCATTTTGCAGATTTCAGTGAATATGTTTCTTTGAAACCTCAATGCTGGTCTTTGGGACTGTTATGAAACAGTTTTCAGCACTTGTCAAGTGACCATTTTCTCCTCAAACCTTTGTCATAAATGAGCAGTCAAGATCCCCCACAAGCAAAATTATTAAGGGCTTTTCACGTATGGAATTCGGTACCCTGGTTCGATTTCCTGAAGCGTTTATGAGAATTCTACAGACTACGTAGACCTGAAAATAAAAATGTCAGGGTCTGATTAGCACATTCTACATGATGTAAACAACCTAGCTTGTTAACAACAGGCAAAAAAGTTCCACGCGACTCTGCCTCATCACAATACAAGTTGACTTCTGAGGGCCCAGTAGAAACAGTGGAGACTCAAACCACCCACCCACCTACCCTTGCCTCACTAAAGAAAAAAAAAACTGGCACTTCGTTAGCGAGCACAGACGGGCGTGGGGGATCGTTCCATTCCCCTGGGAGAGGGGACGTTCGGAGAAGCGAGATCCTAATTAGTCATGAGGGGGGGATATGAGCGAGCATTTAATTGCAACACGGATTTCGCTCAAATTATTTATTCCCACTTGTGAAGGTAAGTCTTTTAAAGGCGAAGTGAGAAAAGTGAGTGAGTGTGCTTCACCACCGCTCACCCTCTGTCTCTCTCCCTCGCTCGCTCTGGTTCCCTGTACACTTGGATGCTGGTTACAGCCACCGGTTGCCATGTGTTGCGGTGTAGACACCGGAGAGAAGGTGGCGATGGAGACCCATCTGTCTATGTGCTGAGAGTCTCCTTAGTAACAGTCAGTTTGACAGCAGGGTGTGTTCAGTCACTGTAGAACATGTTCAGGAACTGTTGGGTGTGTCTTAAGAACATGTCATATCCAACTCTGACATGTTAAACTGTGATCCATGTAAATTGTCAAACGTGTTCAGTTATTGAGCAGTAATACAAGAAAACATCCTTACTTCACTTAAAACCCTCGAGCACAACACCCCAGACTTTGTAACTGTTTTCATTTGTTCATGTTTAACTGACAGAAGTTCCATGAAGCTTGGCAAAGATAATCTTTGGCTTCTTCCCTCCCCAACCCCTAGTAACGGCTCAGCAACCTCAGAGGACCTCTTCTGGAAGTTGGACGCACTCCAGATGTTTGTCCTGGACCTGCACTGGCCCGAGCCAGAGTTTGCCAAACACCTGGAGCAGAGGCTGAAGCTCATGGCCAGCGACATGATGGAGGCTTGCGTCAAAAGGTCAGAGGTCAGGAGGACGTCACCACCTGTGATGGGTTAGGGGTTAAGCATTTACCACTGCATACCTGGTTTATAACTGAGATATTACTGAGGATAATGAGGAAGAGTTCAGTGATGTGGTTTTGAACAGTGTTTTCCATAGCCCCTAGGAATTAACCATATCATAACACCTTTCAATTGTCTTTTTATACCCAAAGAACGAAAGCCGCCTTTGACTCCAAGATGCAGAAGGCCAGCAAGGCAACGGACTTCCGGGTGTCGCTGTCGGTGTGCACCATGTTCAACATGCTAATGGACGCCAAGAAGCAGTGCGCCAAACTCTGTGTGCTGGACTCCGGTCAAGAGGTACGACCACACTCAACATCTATTGTCTGTTCTTTGACCACACAAACTGATCACAAATTTCCAGTATTGCATGCAAAACCATCACGTACTTGACTAATGTAAATCCAGGATGTTTTGTTATTTAACTAACTAGTGTAGCGAACAATGGATATACTGTAGTTAACAGAATGGTCAGAGCCTCATTCATATGTTTAAACCTACAAGCCTACATGCCCTCAGCAGTTATAAGCAATGATCCCTCTAAGCTCCCCCGGGCCTGCTGTGCAGAAGAAATATCAGCCCACAGAGAGAAGCATGAGATTGAACTTCACTCAACTTTCTAGTTTTCCCTGTTAGTTAACACTATCAACATTTCCCTTTACTGTGGCAATTGTGGTTGAATCAACACAATATTAGACACTTTCAATGCAACATACCGAAACAAAGTGAACTATGCAAGATTTAGTATGCAAAACTAACTATGCAAAAGATTTTATTGAAGGCAGAATGCATTGGAGTAGGATTGTATAGCATTGACCGGCATGACTCGTACTCTACACAGACCGGTTCGCATAACCAATCAGTAGGCCTACATGAAAATAGACCATTGCCATATATGGATCTGTGCCATTCACTTTGAACTGAACTGTGTTTACAGCATGAGCGGTCGTGAGTAGATGCTCTTGTTTTGAGATCAAAGCGGGAGCTGCATGTAGCCACGTGTGCACATTTTGTTCATATCCTCTAGTTAATGAGTTTTTTCACCCCTTTTTTCTCCCAATTTCGTGGTATCCAATTGGTAGTAGTTAAAGTCT
Source organism: Oncorhynchus tshawytscha (assembly GCF_018296145.1). Taxonomy (NCBI): domain Eukaryota; kingdom Metazoa; phylum Chordata; class Actinopteri; order Salmoniformes; family Salmonidae; genus Oncorhynchus; species Oncorhynchus tshawytscha. Next base: position 13,830,913 of record NC_056429.1, read on the forward strand.
TGTCTCATCGCTGCAACTCCTGTACGGACTCGGGAGAGACGAAGGTCGAGAACCATGCATCCTCCCAAACACAACCCAACCAAGCCTCACTGCTTCTAGACACAATGCCCATCCAACCCGGAAGCCAGCCGCACTAATGTGTCGGAGGAAACACCGTACACCTGGCGACCGTGTAAGCGTGCACTGCACCCGGCCCGCCACAGGAGTCGCTAGTGCGCGATGAGACAAGGATACCTGCCAGCCAAACCCTCCATAACCCAGACGACGCTGGGCCAATTGTGCACCGCCACATGGGCCTCCCGGTTGCGGCCGGCTGCAACAGAGCCTGGGCTTGAACCCATTAGTGAGTTATTAGCCCAATTATACCCCATTTATTGTCAGCAATAGGGAGTGTACATTTCTAGACCTCTTTTAAAAGCAAGTCAGTTTAAAGACCATTTTTTTTGTCTTAAAGAGGCAGTGTGGTATTTTGACAGGCTTGAATAAGCTAAGTAGCCAATAGGCAGAGGATAACATAACTTGTCTGATTCTGTAATAGTGGTATGGGAATGATAATGCATTTTGTTTTGTAAAGTGGGTTCTTGCATCAAACACAACAACATTTTGGATGAACAGGTTAAAGTCTAGCCCTGCATGTTTTTTTCAAAAGTCTAATCGAATGTAGGCCTACATTGAACACCCCACATTGGCTGTTACTCTAGGCTGAACAGCAATTTCCATGTAAAAATGTTATGGGATGCATTTTCTCCATTTTTGTTTATGGTAGGCCACTCTGATAGGCCTACATTATAATCAAATAGCCACAGCAGCCTACTTGGCCACTGTTAAACCTCTAACTTAAAGCGGGTACAGCCTCAGTGTTCAAAGAAAACACGCACTGGAAGTTGCACATAATTTTCACAACATTCAAGTTTGCGCTCAGCAGACCTCAAATTTGCTCTGTGCCCCCAAATTGAGGGAACATTACAAATATTGTTCCCTACATTGCCTGAGTTTCCCTCAAGAGCACAAGAACTCAAGTTTCCTTTGGTCTGTAACAGATTCAGTAATCTTCATATCACCTTGACTGCCTTGCAGCCAAAACATTCATTGCAATGGGCGCATTTATATCACGTCCAGATCAGTGGTAACGTGCAGCAGCTGCTCTAAATCGATGTGGATGAATGAGCTCTCGATCTCTCCATTACAGCATTTCACCCTGCTAAAGGCTAACCCTCCGCTACCCGGCAACTATTTACACAGTGTCTCTACAGAGAGCTAAGCTCACTGTCCCCTTAACCTTCAGCTCCATTCTCCTCAAGTCCCTGAGGATGTTGATTCATAGCTGAACAGATGCAATCAGGTTTGTACACTCAGTGTACACTCAGTGTACACTACTGATTCCAATTTAGATTCCAACTCCATGGTCATTATTGCCCTAATTGAATGAATGTATTAATTATGGAGGTGATTATGATATGGCAAGGTGTTGTTTCACCTGTGCTAAATACTGTCCAAGATCATTATCTATACAGTGTCTGAACCATTGATGATTTACGGGTGTGGGATCTTAATTTGACCCGTTCCATTACAGGAGTAAAATAATCCTACAGCAGGAGAATTTGTTTATTCATAAAATATGTCTATATGTATGTACAGTGGGGCTACAAAGTATTTACTCAGCCACCAATTGTGCAAGTTCTGCCACTTAAAAATATGAGAGAGGCCTGTAATTTTCATCATAGGTACACAAAAACTATGACAGACAAAATGAGAGAAAAAATCCAGAGAATTACATTATAGGATTTTTAATGAATTTATTTGCAAATTATGGTGGAAAATACGTATTTGGTCAATAACAAAAGTTTATCTCAATACTTTGTTATATACCCTTTGTTGGCAATGACAGAGGTCAAACGTTTTCTGTAAGTCTTCACAAGGTTTTCACACACTGTTGCTGGTATTTTGGCCCATTCCTCCATGCAGATTTTCACTCAAAATCTCACGATACATGGCCCCATTCATTCTTTCCTTTACACGGATCAGTCGCCCTGGTCCCTTTGCAGAAAAACAGCCCCAAAGCATGATGTTTCCACCCCCATGCTTCACATTAGGTATGGTGTTCTTTGGATGCAACTCAGCATTCTTTGTCCTCCAAACACGAGTTGAGTTTTTACCAAAAACTTATATTTTGGTTTCATCTGACCATATGACATTCTCCCAATCTTCTTCTGGATCATCCAAATGCTCTCTAGCAAACTTCAGATGGGCCTGGACATGTACTGGCTTAAGCAGGGGGACACATCTGGCACTGCATGATTTGAGTCCCTGGCGGCGTAGTGTGTTACTGATGTTAGGCTTTGTTCCTTTGGTCCCAGCTCTCTGTAGGTCATTCACTAGGTCCCCCGTGTGGTTCTGGAATTTTTGCTCACCATTCTTGTGATCATTTTGACCCCAACTTGGGTGGGAGCCCCATATCGAGGGAGATTATCAGTGGTCTTATATGTCTTCCATTTCCTAATAATTGCTCCCACAGTTGATTTCTTCAAACCAAGCTGCTGACCTATTGCATATTCAGTCTTCCCAGCCTGGTGCAGGTCTACAATTTTGTTTCTGGTGTCCTTTGACAGCTCTTTCGTCTTGGCCATAGTGGAGTTTGGAGTGTGACTGTTTGAGGTTGTGGACAGGTGTCTTTTATACTGATAACAAGTTCAAACAGGTGCCATTAATACAGGTAACGAGTGGAGGACAGAGGAGCCTCTTAAAGAAGAAGTTACAGGTCTGTGAGAGCCAGACATCTTGCTTTTTTGTAGGTGACCAAATACTTATTTTCCACCATAATTTGCAAATAAATTCATTAAAAATCCTACAATGTGATTTTCTGGATTTTTTTCTGATTTTGTCTGTCATAGTTGAAGTGTACCTATGATGAAAATTACAGGCCTCTCATCTTTTTAAGTGGGAGAACTTGCACAATTGGTGGCTGACTAAATACTTTTTGCCCCACTATGTATGTATGTATGTATGTTTTTCTAAATGGCCAAAAATGACCTTCAAATTTGCGGATTCTGCTATTTTAGCCACACTCTTTGCTGACAGGTGTATAAAATCGAGCACACAGCCATGCAAAATCCATAGATAAACATTAGCAGTAGAATGGCCTTACTGAAGAGCTCAGTGACTTTCAACATTGCACAGTCATAGGATGCCACCTTTCCAACAAGTCATTTTGTGAGATTTTTGCCCTGCTAGAGCTGCCCTGTTCAACTGTAAGTGCTGTTATTGTGGAAACGTCTAGGAGCAGCAACTGCTCAGCCACGAAGTGGTAGGCCACACAAGCTCACAGAACGGGACTGTTGAGTGCTGAAGCGCGTAGCGTTTTAAAATTGTCTGTCCTCAGTTGCAACTCTCACTACCGAGTTCCAAACAGCCTCTGGAAGCAATGACAGCACAATAACTGTTCGTCGGGAGATTAATTAAATGGGTTTCCATGGCTGTGCAGCCGCACACAAGCCCAAGATTATCCAATGCTCAATGCCAAGCATTGGTTGGAGTGATGTAAAGCTCGCCTCAATTGGACTCTGGAACAATGGAAATGAGTTCTCTGGAGTGGTAAATCACACTTCACCATCTGGCAGTCCAGCGGATGAATCTGTTTTCTTGCGGATACCAGGAAAACGCTACCTGCCTCAATGCATAGTTTGGTGGGAGAGGAAAAATAGTTTTTGGGCTGTTTTTCATGGTTCGGTCTAGGCCCCTTAGTTCCAGTAAAGGGAAACCTTAATGCTACAGCATACGATTGCTGTAGCGTTAATGCTCTTGTGACTGAATGGAAGCAAGTCCCCGCAGCAATGTTCTAACATCTAGCTTTCCCAGAAAAGTGGAGGCTGTTATCGCAGCAAAGGGGGGACCAACTCCATATTAATGCCAGTGATTTTGGAATGAGATCTTCGACGAGCAGGTGTCCACATACTTTTGGCCATGTAGTGTATGTAGCTTAGCAAATAAACATTGTATTTCTGATCTACTTATGGTATGCAAAATAGGATATAGCCATTCACCTTGGATAATTAACAAGAAATGTGTTCAATTCTTCTTGTTTCTCGGATTACTGTTTTTTGAAGATTGTTTGCACATTGAAAGCATTATATTTCACAGTAAAATTATTTTGAGGATATTCTTTTTTCATTGCCTTTTGTTAGGATGTTGCGAAACTCCAAGGTAAAGATATATACATTATTCTGCTTTTATTATTTTCATAGGAAATCATTTATTTTTCAAATTATGCCTTTGTGATGTTCGAAGTGCTTTTAACACACAGTGCTGTTGTTTTTAACCGGTGTGCCTCGGGACACTAGTGTGTCTTGAGGGACTCATAAGTGTGCCGTGAAACTTTTTCCTAATCTTTATATTTTTTGGATACATTCACTTATAAACATGACCTGTGGGATGAACATGGAATATAATTCAGATAATGAATTGATTGGCACATGGTTACAGTGCAGTCAAAGTATTCTGACCCCTTCACTTTTTCCACATTTTGTTACATTATAGCCTTATTCTAAAATTGTAAAATGGTCAGTTAGTGATGCTAGAGGCGTCACTACAGACACCCTGGTTCGAATCCAGGCTGTATCACAACCCGGCCGTGATTGGTAGTCCCATAGGGCGGCACACAATTGGCCCAGCATCGTCCGGGTTTGACCGGTGTAGGCCGTCATTGTAAATAAGAATTTGTTCTTTACTGACTTGCCTAGTTAAATAAAAAATAAATATAAGAGCCATCTGGTCACAATAAGTGACCATCGGGTCACTCTGACAGGGTTCCAGAGTTCCTCTGTCGAGATTGGAGAAACATCAAGAAAGACAACCATCACTGCAGCACTCCACCAATCAGGCCTTCATGGTAAAATGGCCAGACGGAAGCCAATCCTCAGTAAAGAGCACATGACAGCCCGCTTGGAGTTTTCCAAAACGATTCTCAGACCTTGACAAACAAGAACACTTTGGCCTGAATGCCAAGCGTCACGTCTGGAGGAAACCTGGCACCATCCCTACAGTGAAGCGTGGTGGTAGCATCATGCTGTGAGGATGTTTTTCAACGGCTGGGACTGGGAGACTAGTCAGGGTCTAGGAAAGATGAATGGTGCAAAGTACAGAGAGAACCTTGATGAAAACCTGCTCCAGAGAGCTCAGGACCTCAGACTGGAGTGAAGGTTCACCTTCCAACAGGACAACGACCCTAAGCACACAGCCAAGACAATGCAGCATTGGCTTTGGGACAAGTCTCTGAATGTCCTTGAGTGGCCCAGGCAGAGCCTGGACTTGAACCCGATCAAAAATCTCTGGAGAGACCTGAAAATAGCTCTGCAGCGACACTCCCCATCCAACCTGACAGAGCTTAAGAGGATCTGCAGAGAAGAATGGAAGAAACTCCCCAAATATAGGTGTGCTAGACTTGTTGCGTCGTACCCAAGAAGACCCCAGGCTGTAATCACTGCCAAAGGTGCTTCAACAAAGTACTGGGTAAACAGTCTGAATACTTATGTAAATGTGATAGTTCAGTTTTTTTTTTTTTTTTTACATTTGCAAAAATGTCTAAAAGCCTGTTTTTGCTTTGTCATTATGGGGTATTATGTGTAGATTGATGAGGGAAAAACAACAATTTAATCCATTTTAATCCAAAATGTATTTAGTCAATTTCAAAATAACGCTGTAACGTAAGAACATTTGGAAAAAGTGAAGGGGTCTGAATACTTTCCGAATGCACTCTACATCTGTATCGTTGTTTCAAGTCCGGTGAGCTGGAGCTGCTCTTACTTTTGTGTCATTTGAGGGGAGAGCATCACTAGCAAAGTAATTTGTGTAATTGTGACTGACCTCCTTGATTCGGTCTTACCTTTTTTACATTGGATAAAAGCAGAGACATAGAGCTACAAACTGGTATATCATACACTGCATTTGAGGAACAATGGATAAGTAATTCTGCTTTGAAATTTGCTAAATATGGAACCATACTTTTGAGAAAATGGCCTTTAAATATTTTGGTACCTACTGGAGAGCTCTTCTTTGTCTACACCCATTCAGCATCATTCACATCCTTTTAAGCTTTAGCCTCACCCATCTCTTTAAGGGTTGATCCAAGCGTTCTGTCCTAACAACAACAGTCAAGCGCCCAAGCTAACGTTGGCTAGCTTGCTAGCAACTTCCAGACACAAATGAAAGAACAACTAACTGACCATTTTACTCACCCTAGCAGAGCTGGTTAGGCTGTTTTTATGTAATCCAGAGTGTTGGTGACTACAACTGTGCTGCTGGCAACAATTTAACCTTTACTGACACCAGCCATATTCAACAGGTGTTGAGCGTTCATAAATTTGTCAGTTATTCTGCGCTCTGGCACACTCAGATGAGAGTGCTCTAAAGGTGGAGTAGATAGCAGAGCGAATTTACCAGCTATGTCTATCAACAGTCGTCACAGTGACATTCTATTGAAATGGTTACTTGCATAGTGTAGTCTTTTGTTAAGACATGTATCTAGCTAGGTAAACAATGAACCATAATCCCAACTCATGAGGTTACTACCCTGCATGAATCTGCAGGTAGCTAACCATCCAAGTTCAATGTTCACTAGCTAACATTAGGCTATATCTAGCAAAGCAAATGGTTCTGAGATACGAATAATAACAGCAAGCCTGCCAGCTAACGTTAGCTAGCTAGCTAACAGTACACTTTAACTTGAAATGAAAACGACTTTCTGTCAAAATTAGAAACGCGTAACATCTGAAAATGTAGCTAGCTAGACTATCTTACCCATATACATCATGGATGCCATGGTTGCCCTTAGTTGGTAGTGTTTTCTCCATCTCCTTAGCTATCATACTCTAATGCCACTGATTTCAATTCTCTCTCCTTCAGAAAGTGGAGTTCAACACTTACGCAGTTCTACTACGCTATACATTTTTTTTAAAGCCGCGATAGACAGAATTACCTATACATGCTGACCAGCTCAAATAGACAGAAACATGCTATATGGCAGACCCATCTGAACTCATCTCTTGGTATGTCCTTTCCACTCATTATCTCAGCCTATCATGGATAGGGGGAAGGTTGCGCACTTTTTCTGTGGCTAAACCAACTAGGCTCATAATTTAACCATTTTGATTGTATTTACCGATTGCACTCAAGTCTGTTATTAAGGCACATGAAAGTTCACATTTCAGAAGGCATTTCTGCCAATAAACGCATTTTAATTAAAAAAGATACGTTTACATTCAAATGGCACTCCTGTGAAGTAGTGACCCGCCTAGTTTCCTGAAACGAGTCACAATTTTACTTTGCATGTGAGAACCATTAGCACAGGCAAGTCTGATTGGGCTTTGCAGTACAACAGCTTCTGCTATAGAACAAACGGAGCATGGCTTTATGTCTGTGGTTTACGATGCAAAAAAACGCTAAACTCTAGACCTTTACGCTTAAAAATGAAATATTGTACCCATTGGAGAATGACTGCCCCCTCTTATTGAAGCCATGGAAGTTCAAAGCCGACAGCGTTATTACAGGCGTTGTTTGCAGAAAATAGGATCCCCAATTTAGTGAATGTAAAAATGGCACTTTTCGTGGTGAATCTTTGTGGAAATAAAAACATTTTTGAAAGACAATCATGGCACCAATAATTGCTTCTAATACTCCAGATGTATGTTCTTGAACCGATCATTTTTAAATCGCACACAGAACTGAAAGGATAATTGAGTTGCTAATGGCAGTCTGCAGTACCCCGGTCAGCCTTCAACTTGAGTTATTCAATGAGAGGGGGCAACATTGAGCTAGCCTGCAACATCACTTCCTGGAGTAGTTCACATTGTGCATGCACTATTGAGTCTTCACATTGGAATGAATGGTGTCAAGGGATCGATGGCTTTGTCCATTCATATACAGTCATTGATTTTACCGGAGCTACATTTATTTTTATTTTTAATAAACACTATTTAATCTACAACATCTCTGTCAGAAAAAAATTATGATTTCCAGTTTGGTTCAGATGAGAGGGAGGTCATTGCCACTAAATCAACTGTTAGTAAAAGAATGTGTTCCGCAGAATTTTTTTTTATCCAGTCAATGTGTGCCACGGTTCAAAAAAGGTTGGGAACCACTGTGTTAATGGACATCTTCACTGCAAATTGCATACTTATCAATCCTTTTTCCACTTTCTACAGAAATGTATGTTAATAGTTAAAATTGACATGTATATGAATCTCAAACAATGTAGTTATACCTGACTCAGATGAAGTATTCGGCCATAAATAACTTTCAATGGCGGTTCTCCATTTAGCACTATTTTCAGTTCGGTAGTAAATTAAGCCTAATCCAGGTTCGGCAAACCAGCCCATTATGTACAGTACCAGTCAAATGTTTGGACACACCTACTCATTCAAGGGTTTTCCTTTATTTTTACTATTTTCTACGTTGTACAATAATAGTGAAGACATCAAAACTATGAAATAACACATATGTAGTAACTGAAAAAGTGTTAAACAAATTTTATATTCTTCACTGTAGCCACCCTTTGCCGAGATGACAGCTTTGCGCACTCTTGGCATTCTCTCAACCAGCTTCACCTGGAATGCTTTTCCAACAGTCTTGAAGGAGTTCCCACATATGCTGAGCTCTTGTTGGCTGCTTTTCCTTCCCTCTGCGTTCCAACTCATCCCAAATCAGATGGGATGGTGTATCGCTGCAGAATGCTGTGGTAGACATGCTTGTTAAGTGTGCCTTGAATTCTAAATTAATCACTGATTGCGTCACCAGCAAAGCACCATCACACCACCTCATCCATGCTTCACAGTGGAAACCACACATGCAGAGATCATCCGTTCACCTATTCAGCATCTCACAAAGACACACCGGGTTGGAACCATAAATCTCACATTTGGACTCATCAGACCAAAGGACATGTTTCTAGTGGTCTAGTGTCCATTGCTCATGCTTCTTGGCCCAAGCAAGTATCTTCTTCTTATTGATGTCCTTTAGTAGTTGTTTATTTGCAGCAATTGGACCATGAAGGCCTGGTTCACGCAGTCTCCTCTGAACAGATGATGTTGAGATGTGTCTGTTAGTTGAACTCTGAAGCGTTTATTTGGGCTGCAATCTGAGGTTGAGTTAACTCTAAATAACTTATCCTCTGCAGCAGAGGTAACTCTGGGTCTTCCCTTCCTGTGGCTGTCCTCATGAGAGCCACTTACATCTTAGCGCTTGATGGTTTTTGAGACTGCACTTAAAGAAACTTTCAAAGTTCTTGAAATGTTCCGCATTGACTGTCCTTCATGTCTTAAAGTAATGATGGACTGTCGTTTCTCTTTGCTTATTTGAAAATGTTTAGTTACTACATGATTCCATATGTGTTATTTCATAGTTTTGATATCTTCACTGTTATTCTGCAATGTAGAAAATTGTAAAAATAAAGAAAAACCCTTGAATGAGTAGGTGTGTCCAAACTTTTGACTGGTACTTTATATGCAGAGATATTAAACATTTCCTGGCGGTGTTAAATTGTTTTTATTTTGTATCATACACACATACTGCATAATCAAATAATTAAATGAAATGATTGTGTGCAAGCTGTTTACTGTAATCATCTAATGCTATTGAATTTCAGGTGATGATTTTGCTTGTTTCTTTCTTTCATTTCCTTGGTTTCATTTTCATACATCCTGCACATCCTACATCCTGCATACATCCTGTTTGAATCCAAGATTGACAAACAATGGGTAAGTGTTTTTCATCCCTTTGTAGAATCTTAAATCACCTTCAGCTTTCTGTGTTAGTCCCCTCCTTATCACGCTCACACCTACTGAAAACATTTGCATTTTAGTCAATTAGCAGAAGCTCTTATCCAGAGCGACTTACAGGAGCGATTAGGGGTAAATGCCTTGTTCAAGGGCACATCGGCAGATTTAATCACCTAGTCATCTTGGGGATTCGACTGGCTCAACGCTCTTAACCACTAGGCTACCTGCCGCTACAGATCTTTTTATTATATTCGTTTTTTTTAATGGAATGGAACAATGGTGGAACAGAGCACATTCATATATGCAAACAAATGTAACTTCCTCTGGTCCTTGTCTCAAAGGGACCTCAATTTGAACTAAATCCAAACACTATGTTTCACATTCACCAGAGAATGTCTTTGTGCATAGCGGTCTATGCCAGAGTGCTCGCTTCTGATCGACACAAAAGAGATCCTGGCATTTCAGATGTTTGTGCGCTGAATGGCGTCTGCCATTGCCAGCTCATCATACTTCCTATTCAAACTGCTGAATGGAGAAGTCGTCTAAACTTTTAGGAGATCAGAAATGAATTTTTTCTCAAAGTACAGGCTGGCTGAGGTAGGAGACTTCAATAGAACGGAGGAATGTCCCCCTTTGTGATTTTCCACTTCATAGATAGCTCTGCCCCGAAATCATTCCCCAGCGAATGCTTAATCGAATATCTTCATCAAAAGCGTCTCTGCAAATTGGGACTGTCTTGCTGTATACCAATATATCACCAGGATCATCATGTCTAAAGAAATGATCAGTTAACTATGTTGTTGTTATTGCCATTGGAATGGGAAGCTTACATTTGGAAATGTCAGTTGTAACTTAGAATAAAAAAACTTGGGCTCTTAACAGTTTGCTACCAGAAGTTTTAAAAATAAATTGTTATTTTGCATGTGGTGCACACATTTTAAAAGACCTCACAATTTAATATTCTCTAATGTGAAGAAGGACCTCACAATTCGGCCGCCTCTGTAAAATAAAAAGCAAACACAGCAGTGTTATTTGAGGTAAAAAAAATAAAGTCCTTAAGATTCGCTTGAAATTCTGTTTATGAAAGAAGCTGCCATTTCGTGGGATGAAGAAAAAGGTGAAAAGAAAATGAGGGCTGCCGATGGTGACCTCCATGCACCCTCAATTTGTCACCGATCTGCAGGCTTTGTTGATTGAAATTTTTAATTTGGGTGTTCTTTAGACGCGTCATGAAAGGGCATTGTCGCCAAGAGATGAACTCCCTGGCTGCCGTGCGAGCGTCGAAGGCAGCCATTCAATGCCGCAAATGGAGGCTCTCCCGCCCTCTTCTATCCCCCATCTCACTCTTCTCTCTCTCTCACTCCTTTCTATCCCTCCCTCTTTTTGGCTGTGACGTGTTTTTTTTGGGAGGGTAAAAAATACTCATGAATATAGGGGTTATGAGACATGAAATGGCGGATTAATTGAATCTAGTGTGAGCCTTTGGTCTCCGCAGCTGGACCGGTGCTTTAGAGGAACACAAGGCTGCTCTAATTGTGGGGAAGCACAAAAAGTATCCTTCGAATTCCTTTGCCTTCCAATGAGAGCGGGAATGCCATTCAGCCACATAATGGCCCTATTAGCTGCTTAACTCACCGGTGCTACATGGGAAGATTTTCTCTGCTGAATGTTTTGGGTAGGGAGTCAGGGTAGAGAGAGAGAGTGTGCGTGCGTGCGTGTCCGTGCATGCCAAAATGAAGGAATCATTTTTACCTTATCTCCCTCATCATAGATCTTAAAACTGTTTGTCTCCCTACCCCCTCCTCAGCAACAGTACCATTCGAAAATCGATGTCCTGATCGATGATGCGTTTAAAGACATGATTTCCTCCATGGTCACAAAGGTATGTTACTGCACATCCTCCACAGACCCAATGACTACATCCTGCATAGTGTTGCAAAGCTACCAGTAATTTACCAAATTACTGGAATCTTCAGTCATTTTGGAGTATAAGCTGAAAATCTATGGCAATCTATCTTAACTGTTGGTAATTTAAACTTGAATAACATTATTATATTTGTTTTATATAGTATTAATTTATCATATTTGTGTCCATGAGTTTCTAGTAGATATGGTTCAATAGAAAATAGCCTAATTAATGAAAAAAATCTAATCAACAATTGCATTATTTTCAATTAACTCTTCAAAAATGTACTTTTTCACAAATGCCACCAGTTTGGCGTTAAAACATTAACAACAAATACATTGACATAGTAATATAAATAAAGGTTTGTACAGAAAAGAAGAGAAGAAAAAAAAATATATATATATATATATATATATAAGTATATTTCATGCTGAAACCCTCATATTAAACACCAATGGTATTCACTAAATTGCTGGTTTATATTTAGGTTAATAATCTCTTGCCCACACCGAGGGCAAGAGATTATTACAGACATCTGTGATTCTCTGAAGTATCTAAAAGGGCCACTAGATGTATTGTGATAGATTTCATAAAATCCTTGAAAGATACCAAAATAGATACCTGGTAGTTTACTGGTTTCCAGTAATATACCGTCCCTTTGCAACCCTATTCCTGCATATAGATACTGTATATTTCAGCCCTTCTCCACCTCAAATCCAATGCCGATTTTATTAACAAACACTTTCTTAGTTCTATTTTACTAAGGTGTGATATAACCCAGTTATATCACACCTGTTAATTGTTCTCATATTCTATGCAAAATATGATAGAATATGTTATAACCAAAAGAAGAGCGGAAAGCATACACAAAAAAATGTGAAGAGAAGTCAATCAGGCGGTACATTCATACCCCCCCCCCCTTCTTTTTACAAATGGCAACTAACATGTCTGATTTTCTTGTTTCCCCTGGCAGTTTGCTGGAGTTTTAGACGGTGTTCTCTCCAAACTCTCCAGATATGACGAAGGGACATTCTTTTCTTCTATCCTATCTTTCACGGTAAGCTTTTCTGTTCCACTCCAGAGAATGCGGACCCTTTGCGTTCAGTCCTTAGAAAAGCAACATGTCATTTGTTGTAACCGAATCTGCTCAGTTGAACTTTTTTTGTATCTTTCCTTTGCCTCAAAGGTGAAAGCAGCTGCCAAGTATGTGGATGTGCCTGTGAGTATTATTTCTCCTTCATTTCTAACAATGTCTTACTTGCTCATATGAACATGTTTGTTTGCACACACACATATTTCTGTCTCAAAAAGAAAAGCTTTCTGAGGAAAGCTGACATTGAGCAAATATCATATTTGTTAGATGTTTATCATCAGACTCTGATGTTAAATGTGGGTGAAATATTTTAACATTTTGCCTTGAAGCACCGTTGTGTCAGAGTATTTGAGGTTGTGATGGCGTGCAGGACTAATTATTGGCACCGTTGGCTAATGAAAAAGTTTTTTTGAGCGATTTGCCAAGGTGTCGGTCATGGGCGGTCACTACATGCCGCATCAACACTATTGAGCGACAGCACCATGGCAGGAAGCAGGAGCTCAATCAGCCGACAGAAAGATGGCATATACAGCGATGAGGAAGCCCTCTAATTACCCAAAGAGAGACGCAGTGACACATCCTGAATTACGGGGGGCCCAGGGGGCATCGCAGACCCCCTAAATGCAACAAAGTCAAACTTTGGGGGGGGTGACTTGAAATAATGCTGATTTAATATGCCATTTGTACTGAGTGGTAAATATTTTTTGTATGTGGCTGCACTTGTCATCCCGGGACAGTCTCGTATCTCAGCCCCTTTTCAGGTGTCCCAGCTTTTCTTACTACAAAAAAGCTAAAAGTGTAGACCCAATGACAATTACAGAATGTCATTACAGTTTTTAGTGTTTTGTAACAGATGTCTCTTTCCATTCATCCAAAGGCGCGAGTGCACAGTACACTGTTTGGGTGCTGAAATTATTCATTCATTTTAAAATGTCACGGTATAATTCGCACTCGGCAGGGCAGCCTAGTGGTTAGAGTGTTGGACTAGTAACCGAAAGGTTGCAAGTTCGAATCCCTGAGCTGACAAGGTACAAAATCTGTCGTTCTGCCCCTGAACAGGCAGTTAACCCACTGTTCCTAGGCCGTCATTGAAAATAAGAATTTGTTCTTAACTGACTTGCCTAGTAAAATAAAGGTAAAATTAAAATAAAACTCTGGACAGGCACATTCCGCTGACTCTCCATTGGTCAGGGATTGCAAGGCTAAGTCTCTGATTCACTAAATGTGAAAGCAGGGCCAGGGTGTCATTACTTGGTCGGTTAGGCCACTTCATTGTGACATACTCTTGTTCTTAAGCCATCAAAAGATTTGCCCTGGTGGTCTAGTGGTAAGGGTTCAGTCCACTCACCAGTAGGCAGCGCTCCATTTCTGGTTAGGGAGGCCTGTTTCGACCCACAAATCAAACTTTTAACCCAAAGCAAGAGGTGGTTTCACTCTATCGTAACCAAGCACACTCTGACACCCTTTTCAGCATCCATGAGTGGGACTGTTGATAAAGCCAGCCAAGCCTTTGTCCTTCTCTTCAAACCTCCCCCTCCCGCCTGTCCTTGACTCAGCGAATCCCACGTGTCCCATTGACACTGGTTCCCAGAGCTCTGAGCCTGCCAAATCTACTCTCCTCCTCCCTTCACCTGAAATTATAATGTAACCACCTTGCGCTTTTGTGTGGAGGGAACCGAAAGCTGTTAAGCCCCTCTTACAGGTGAGCTAAAGAGATGGGAGAGTGGAGGAGGGTTGTGTCGCTGGAGCATTTAGCAGAAAACTCTTTTGGGTCCTTGTCACGAAAGGTTAAGATCCCTCCCACACACACACACACACACACACACACACACACAACTAGCTGCACCTGGGGGAAACAGATCCGGGGCAGGAAACCAGACTGGCAGCAGTGTATAATTAGCAGCAATCCCTCTCTCTCTCGCTCTTCCTTTCTTTATCTCCACAGCTTTCAGCACTTATCCCCCTCAGGTTAACCAGTCATTGCTACGCCACCACCACTACGCCACCACCACTACACCACCACTACACCACCACTACACCACCACCACCACGCCACCACAACCACGCCACCACCACTACACCACCACTACACCACCACTACACCACCACCACCACCACCACCACCACTACTACACCACCACCACCACTATACCACCACCACTACTACACCACCACCACCACTATACCACCACCACTACACCACCACTACACCTACACCACCACCACCACTACACCACCACCACCACCACCACCACTACTACACCACCACCACTACTACACCACCACCACCACTATACCACCACCACTACACCACCACTACACCTACACACCACCACCACTACACCACCACTACCACACCACTACCACTACTACACCAACACCACCACCACTACACCAACACCACCACTACACCACCAACCCCACTACACCAACACCACTACACCACTACACCACCACCACTACTACACCACCACCACTACACCACCACCACCACTACACCACCACCACCACCACCACTACACCACCACCACCACCACCACCACTACACCACACACCACCACCTACACCACCACCACCACCACTACACCACCACCACCACCACCACCACTACACCAATACCACCACTACACCAATACCACCACTACACCACCAACCCCACTACACCAACACCACTACACCAACACCACTACACCACCACCACATTTCTACATTTTAGTCATTTAGCAGACGCTCTTATCCAGAGCGCCTTACAGTTATTGCATTCATCTTAAGATAGCAAGGTGAGACAACCACATATCACAGTCAAAGCAAGTACATTTTTCCTCAAAGTAGTTATCAGTAGAGTCAACTCCACCACCAACTCCACCACCACACACACCTTTTTTCCATCTGCCTCCTTTTGACATGATTTGATTTCACACTAGATTGTTGACAGTCTGGAATAGCCTCTGTGCGTGGTTGTGTGTCTAGCATGTTTGGCTACAAGTCAAGTACAGAACTGAGGCTCATTCTTTGAAAGAGGGCAGAGCGTGACAGAGGGCGGCCCGTGTGTATTCTGTTTTGGCCCCAATCTAGAGTGTAGTTATGTTGGAACCTGGTCCATGCCTCCATCTCTTTCTCTATCTCCTCCATGCCTCCATCTAAACTCAGAAAAAAAAGAAAAGTCCCTTTTTCAGGACCCTGTCTTTCAAAGATAAGTCGTAAAAATCCAAATAACTTCACAGATCTTCATTGTAAAGGTTTTAAACACTGTTTCCCATGCTTGTCCAATGAACCATAAGCAATTAATGAACATGCACCTGTGGAACGGTTGTTATGGGGCGGCAGGGTAGCCTAGTGGTTAGAGTGTTCAAACCCCCGAGCTGACAAGATACAAATCTGTCGTTCTGCCCATGAACAGGTAGTTAACCCACTGTTCCTAGGCCGTCATTGAAAATAAGAATTTGTTCTTAACTGACTTGCCTAGTTAAGTAAAGGTTAAAAAAAATGTAAACCTTTAAAAAAGACACTAAAAGCCTACAGACGGTAGGCAGAATAGGTCACAGTTATGTAAACTTAGGGCACTAAAGAGGCCTTTCTACTGAAAAACACCAAAGAAAGATACCCAGGGTCCCTGCTCATCTGTGTGAATGTGCCTTAGGCATGAGGACTGCAGATGTGGCCAGGGCAATAAATTGCAATGTCCATAGTGTGAGACGCCTTAGACAGCACTACAGGGAGACAGGATGGACAGCTGCATTGGCAGACCATGTGTAACAACACCTGCACAGAATCGGTACATCCGAACATCACACTTACGGGACAGGTACTGGATGGCAACATCAACTGCCCGAGTTACACCAGGAATGCACAATCCCTCCATCAGTGCTCAGACTGTCTGCAATAGGCTGAGAGAGGCTGGACTGAGGGCTTGTAGGCCTGTTGTAAGGCAGGTCCTCACTCTGGGGGGATTGATTCCCTTGTGACAACAGGGACAGTGATATATTGCAAATGATCCTGACATATACACACACACAAACACCCCCCGCCCTCCCACACACAGAGACACACACAAACACACCACCCCACACACACACACCACCCTACACGCACGCACACACACCACCGCACACCTGTCCAATCCATACTGTCACTCACTGCAGCTCAGGAAGTGGTGGATTAAACGTCTCCACCCACTGGATTTCAGTTTCCTGACAGGCCTGTCAATCATCAGACACAACCCCCCTGACCCTAACCCCACAGCTCACCCCCCTCCCCCTTACATCCCTGTAGCAGGGTCCCCCTTACTGTACTTTAACCCCATGACACTGAGGTGCAGGTCATCAAACGTTCATATGAATTATTGGGAACTGCATGTCACCTTCGATTGAATACATTCATGTCACTTTGTATTATATCATTTTATATTAAATGTCTTTATGAGAAACACATTTCTCCACTTTGTGTTGATAGCTTATTTTCTCCAGGCCTCCATCTCATTCTCCATGCCTCCATGCCTCCATCTCATTCTCCATCTCTTTCTGTGCCTCCCTGTCATACTGCTTTGTCACCTTGTCACTGAAGAAGAGAGAGAGGGGAAGAGGGTGGGGGAAAGAGAGTAATGGAGAGGGCTCTGCCTTGGAGGTGGGGGGGATTGATGCCCTTGTGACAACAGGGACAGTGATATATTGCCAATGATCCTGACATACATTCACAAACACACCACCCCACACACACACACACACACACACACACACACACACACACACACACACACACACACACCCCACACACACACACAAAACACACCACCCCACACACACACACACACACACAAATACACCACACCACACACACACAAACACACACACACACCTGTCCAATCCATACTGTCACTCACTGCAGCTCAGGAAGTGGTGGATTCAGTCTCCACCCACTGGATTACAGTTTCCTGACAGGCCTGTCAATCATCAGACACAACCCCCCTGACCCTAACCCCACAGCTCACCCCCCTCCCCCTTACATCCCTGTAGCAGGGTCCCCCTTACTGTACTTTAACCCCATGACACTGAGGTGCAGGTCATCAAACGTTCATATGAATTATTGGGAACTGCATGTCACCTTCGATTGAATACATTCATGTCACTTTGTATTATATCATTTTATATTAAATGTCTTTATGAGAAACACATTTCTACACTTTGTATTAATGTGTTATTTTATGCATTTAGGAACAGCATGGATAAAAAATATATATTTTTGCTGCATGATGTATAAAGAAGTTCTACCCATCATTCCAGGTTTATTTCGGTAGTATTTGTACAATAGAGGTAATATTTTGAGGGGAAATATGAGAGTCAGAGTTTATTTTGAACACATTTTAGAATGGCTGTTATGCTGCTAGGCAACTAACATTGAGCCATTCAGTCAAGCACAATGAGTTCAGTTATGTGGCAATGAGTGAACAACATCTTTCTTTGAAATATACAGGATATGATGCTTTCCTGGTTTGAAATGAGATGTGTTTGTGCATGTTTTGATTGATTGTCTCATAATATGTGATTATTTTACATTGGTTATGACTTATCAGCGTAGGGCCATGAAATTAATTAGAATGACCTCTTATGAAGTTCACACACATCCTGACTGTGACCTAGACAGTGGGTGACGACTACGCCAAGTTTGAAATTTGTTATTTTTAAAGTAATTACACGACAGTGAGTCAGGGTCACAACCACTTCTGACTCATCAGGGTCATTGCCATCATGTCAGAGTCACCTCCATTATGGCAGCGTCACCTCCGTTATGTCAATGCACCTGTTTACTTCTCCCAGCTCTAATGACTACCTCAACCTAAGGTAAGGGAGGCCACACACACACAAAGGCCTATCACCCCAGTGTGTCAGTTACCCACCTTCCTCTTCAGTTGCTATAATGACAGTTTGTAATCACAGTCCTCTCTTCCGTCTCTCTGGAAAAACATCAGGAGAAGGGGTTTTCCGCGTCAATTTTTTTAAATCAGCACATAGCTCTGTTTCCTTGTTTTCCACAGGGGAGTTGGCGTGCCGTGTTCAGAACTGTAGCAGGACATCGGGCCCTGGGGGCCATCTAAGGCCCTGTGAAATGGGTGTGAAAGATGTCAAAGCAATTACAATAGCATTACAGTGTAATCTCCCACTGAGACAGAGAGTGTGAATGGAAGAGGACTAACCCTCTTTTCTGCCTCTGGCCTCTCTCCTCTGGCGAAACGATTGCTTTGACATTGCCTAAATGTTTAGCTGTTAACAGCTCCACCACTTGTTATTCTGACAGTGATTGTGGTGTGCTTTTTGTGTTTTTATTTATTTATTATTTTTTACATGTCTCGAAGAGAAGGGGATTTGTTAGCATGCAACAGTTAAAATTCAGTGTCCATGTTTTCCATCGAAAATAAAACTTAAGTCAATGAATATGGACCTTCTCTGATGAATTGTTATGGACTAATACTGTCTTTCTCAACTGAACTTACCTATTACACTTCCCTGTGTTTAATCCTATCTCCCTCCTTGTGTTTTTCCATCTCTCCCCTTCTCCTCCCTCTCTCTCTGCTCTCAGAAGCCAGGGATGGACCTGGCTGATACCTATATCACGTTTGTGCGGCAGAACCAGGACATTCTGCGAGATCGCGTCAACGAGGAGATGTACATTGAGAAGCTGTTTGACGTGAGTGTGTCGACCTTTACGTGGACTCACACGTGCACCTTGTGTGTGTTCACTTTTTTCAGCAGCTTTTGTCATACAATCACATAGAATAGGTGGATATCTGTCACTCTTACAACACTATGATAAAATCTATAACTGATTAATTTGATTGAAAACAATAGGAATGGGAACCAGTGGACAATATCTCTGTGGGTTGTGATGCCAGTACAGTACAGATATAGTATCTTAATTTGATAACCCTGTTGCAGGAGAACTTGCCTGCAATGTAGGAAATGTTTAACTTGTAGTGTATTGGAAGTTTTGAAAAGGCTTCTGAAGATTGTAGGATCCACAATGAAATGTCAGACTTGATTTTCCCTTACCAAAATTCTTATCAACCCCTACAAAAATGGCCATTAATTATAATCCACATGATAACTTTCATGTCCTGTTGCTGCAGAATTATTTTCCTGCTGTAGCAAACTGGCTCAAAATAAGATCCTACGTCTGTATATGAAGGTGTTGCATGAAGATCACAGCATGAAGAAGAAAAAAGACCCACCCAATGTATCTCTGTATTTCTCCTATTCTGAGATGAATCATTGTGAGGTCAAACAGTATATCTGTGAGAGGTCACAATGATCTCAGCCTCCTCCCAATAAGGCCACCCTGGAGTTTCAGAGATTCAATCAATACCGAAATGTGCAAGTGAACACACTCTCTATCATTCTCCCTCTCTCAATTCAATTCAAGGTGCTTTATTGGCATGGGAAACATATGTTACCATTGCCAAAGCAAGGGAAGTAGATAATATACAAAAATGAAATAAACAATAAAAATGAACAGTAAACATTACACTCACAGAAGTTCCAAAAGAATAAAGACATTTCAAATGTCATATTATGTGTGTGTGTGTGTGTGTGTATATATACAGTGGGGCAGAAAAGTATTTAGTCAGCCACCAATTGTGCAAGTTCTCCCACTTAAAAAGATGAGAGGCCTGTAATTTTCATCATAGGTACACTTCAACTAGAAAATCACATTGTAGGATTTTTAATGAATTTATTTGCAAATTATGGTGGAAAATAAGTATTTGTTCAATAACAAAAGTTTATCTCAATACTTTGTTATATACCCTTTGTTGGCAATGACAGAGGTCAAACTTTTTCTGTAAGTCTTCACAAGGTTTTAACACACTGTTACTGGTATTTTGGCCCATTCCTCCATGCAGATCTCCTCTAGAGTAGTGATGTTTTGGGGCTGTTGCTGGGCAACACGGACTTTCAACTCCCTCCAAAGATTTTCTATGGGGTTGAGATCTGGAGACTGGCTAGGCCACTCCAGGACCTTGAAATACTTCTTACGAAGCCACTCCTTCGTTGCCCGGGCGGTGTGTTTGGGATCATTGTCATGCTGAAAGACCCAGCCACGTTTCATCTTCAATGCCCTTGCTGATGGAAGGAGGTTTTCACTCAAAATCTCACGATACATGGCCCCATTCATTCTTTCCTTTACACAGATCCGTCGTCCTGGTCCCTTTGCAGAAAAAAAGCCCCAAAGCATGATGTTTCCACCCCCATGCTTCACAGTAGGTATGGTGTTCTTTGGATGCAACTCAGCATTCTTTGTCCTCCAAACACAACGAGTTGAGTTTTTACCAAAAAGTTATATTTTGGTTTCATCTGACCATATGACATTCTCCTAAACTTCTTCTGGATCATCCAAATGCTCTCTAGCAAACTTCAGACGGGCCTGGACATGTACTGGCTTAAGCAGGGGGACACGTCTGGCACTGCAGGATTTGAGTCCCTGGCGGCGTAGTGTGTTACTGATGGTAGGCTTTGTTACTTTGGTTCCAGCTCTCTGCAGGTCATTCACTAGGTTCCCCCGTGTGGTTCTGGGATTTTTGCTCACCGTTCTTGTGATCATTTTGACCCCACGGGGTGAGATCTTGCGTGGAGCCCCAGATCGAGGGAGATTATCAGTGGTCTTGTACGTCTTCCATTTCCTAATAATTGCTCCCACAGTTGATTTCTTCAAACCAAGCTGCTTACCTATTGCATATTCAGTCTTCCCAGCCTGGTGCAGGTCTACAATTTTGTTTCTGGTGTCCTTTGACAGCTCTTTGGTCTTGGCCATAGTGGAGTTTGGAGTGTGACTGTTTGAGGTTGTGGACAGGTGTCTTTTATACTGATAACAAGTTCAAAAAGGTGCCATTAATACAGGTAACGAGTGGAGGACAGAGGAGCCTCTTAAAGAAGAAGTTACAGGTCTGTGAGAGCCAGAAATCTTACTTTTTTGTAGGTGACCAAATACTTATTTTCCACCATAATTTGCAAATAAATTCATTAAAAATCCTACAATGTGATTTTCTGGATTTTTTTTCTCATTTTGTCTGTCATAGTTGATTGAAGTGTACCTATGATGAAAATTACAGGCCTCTCATCTTTTTAAGTGGGAGAACTTGCCCAATTGGTGGCTGACTAAATATTTTTTTGCCCCACTGTATATACACAAAGTGTTGTAACAATGTGCAAATGGTTAGTACAAAAGGGAAAATAATTCAACATAAATATGGGTTGTATTTACAATGGTGTTTGTTCTTCACTGGTTGCCCTTTTCTTGTGGCAACAGGCCACAAATCTTGCTGCTGTGATGGCACACTGGTATTTCACCCAGTGGTTTGTTTTTTAAATCTTTGTGGATCTGTGTAATCTGAGGGAAATATGTGTCTCTAATATGGTCATACATTTGGCAGAAGATTAGAAAGCAGCTCAGTTTCCACCTCATTTTGTGGGCAGTGTGCACATAGCCTGTCTTCTCTTGAGAGCAAGGTCTGCCTACAGCGGCCTTTCTCAATAGCAAGGCTGTGCTCAATGAGTCTGTACATAGTCAAGGCTTTCCTTACGTTTGTGTCAGTCACAGTGGTCAGGTATTCGGGCCAAATAGCATTCTAGTTTTCTCTGTTTTTTTTGTTAATTACTTGACACATTGGAAAGAATTATCTTTTTGTTTTCTCATGATTTGGTTGGGTGTAATTGTGTTTCTGTCTTGGGGCTCTGTGTGGTCTGTTTGTGAACAGAGCCCCAGGACCAGCTTGCTTAGGGTGTTCTTCTCCAGGTTCATCTCTCTGTAGGTGATGGCTTTGTTATATAAGGTTTGGGAATCGCTTCCTTTTAGGTGGTTGTAGAATTTAGCAGCTCTCTTCTGGATTTTGATAATTAGCGGGTATCGGCCTAATTCTGCTTTGCAGGCATTATTTGGTGTTTTACGTTGTACAAGGAGGACATTTTTGCAGAATTCTGCATGCAGAGTCTCAATTTGGGGTTTGTCCCATTTTGTTAATTCTTGTTTGGTGAGCGGACCCCAGACCTCACAACCATAAAGGGCATTGGGTTCTATAACTGATTTAAGTATTTTTATGTCAAATTGGTATGTCAAATTGTATGTTCCTTTTGATGGCATAGAAGGCCCTTCTTGCCTTGTCTCTCAGAACAGTCACAGCTTTGTGGCAGTTACCTGTGGCGCTGATGTTTAGGCCAAGGTATGTATAGTTTTTGGTGTGCTCTAGGGCAAAGTTGTCTAGATGGAATTTGTATTTCTGGGCCTGGCGACTGGACCTTTTTTGGAACACCATTATTTTGTCTTGCTGAGATTTACTTTCAGGGCCCAGGTCTGGCAGAATCTGTGCAGAAGATCTAGGTGCTGCTGTAGGTCCTGCTTGGTTGGTGACAGAAGCACCATATCATCAGCAAACAGTAGATATTTGACTTCAGATTCTAGTAGGGTGAGGCCGGGTTCTGCAGACTGTTCTAGTGCCCTCGCCTATTGTTGATATTTATGTTGAAGAGGGTGGGGCTTAAACTTCTTACGGCTGAAATCCCGTTAACGGGATCGATTTGACAACAGCCAGTGAAAGTGCAGGGCACCAAATTCAAACAACAGAAATCTCATAATTAAAATTCCTCAAACATACAAGTATTTTACACAATTTTAAAGATAAACTTGTTGTTAATCCCACCACAGTGTCCGATTTCAAAAAGGCTTTACGACAAAAGCATACCATGCGATGATGTTAGGTCAGCACCTAGTCACAGAAAAACACAGCTATTTTTCCAGCCAAAGATAGGAGTCACAAAAAGCAGAAATAGAGATAAAATGAATCACTAACTTTTGATGATCTTCATCAGATGACACTCATAGGACTTCATGTTACACAATTCATTTATGTTTTGTTCGATAAAGTTCATATTTATATCCCAAATTCTCAGTTTACTTTGGCGCGTTATGTTCAGTAATGTTTCGCTTCCAAAACATCCGGTGATATTGCAGAGAGACATCAATTTACAGAAATACTCATCATAAATGTTGATGGAAATACAAGTGTTATACATGGAATTAAATATATACTTCTCCTTAATGCAACCGCTGTGTCAGATTTTAAAAAATCTTTAAGGAAAAAGCACACCATGCAATAATCTGAGTACAGCGCTCAGAGAAACAAGCCATACAGATACCCGCCATGTTGTGGAGTCAACAGAAGTCAGAAATAGCGTTGTAAATATTAACTTACCTTTGATGATCTTCATCAGAATGCACTCCCAGGAATCCCAGTTCCACAATAAATGTTTGTTTGGTTCGATAAAGTCTGTCTATGTCCAAATACCTCATTTTTGTTCGCGCTTTTAATTCACAAATCCAAATTCACAAGGCGCAGGCACTTAGTTCAGACAACAGTTCCATTACAGTTCGTAGAAACATGTCAAACGATGTATAGAATCAATCAACCAACCCACGGTAGTGATTGTGTTCAAATTTGTCTCTGCTTTTGTGGATTGGAGTGATCAGTCCTTAATTCCAAATATTGGGGAAGATGGCAGAGCTAAGGATGATGTTAAAGAGTTTAAGTATACCCAATTGGAATTTGTTGTCTGTATATTTTATCATTTCATTGAGGACACCATCAACACCACAGGCCTTTTTGGGTTTGAGGGTTTTTATTTTGTCCTGTAGTTCATTCAAGGTAATTGGATAATCAGATGGGTTCTGGTAGTCTTTAATAGTTGATTCTAATATTTGTATTCGATCATGTATATGTTTTTGCTGTGTGTGCTTTGTTATAGAGCCAAAAAGATTGGAGAAGTGGTTTACCCATACATCTCCATTTTGGATAGATAATTCTTAGTGTTTTCCAATTTTCCCAGAAGTGGTTAGTCTATTGATGCTTCAATTACATTGAGCTGATTTTTGACATGCTGGTCCTTATTTTTCTGTAGTGTATTTCTTTATTGTGTTAGTGATTCGCCATATTCGGGTTTTCTGGGTCTCTGTTTTTGGTTGGACAGGTTTCTCAATTTCTTTCTTAGGTTTTTGCATTCTTCATCAAACCATTTGTCGTCATTGTTTATTTTCTTCAGTTTTCTGTTTGAAATGTTTAGATTTGATAGGGAAGCTGAGAGGTCAAATATACTGTTTAGATTTTCTACTGCCAATTTTACACCTTTGCTATTACAGTGGAACGTTTTGTCCAGGAAGTTGTCTAAAAGGGATTGAATTTGTTGTTGTCTAATTGTTTTTTGGTAGGTTTCCAAACTACGTTCCTTCCATCTATAGCATTTCTTAATATTATTCAGTTCCTTTTGCTTTGATGCCACACAATTGATCATAGCTCTGTTCAAGTAAACTGTGTTTTGCTGTTGTGGTCTGATAGGGGTGTCAGTGGGCTGACTGTGAATGTTCTAAGAGACTCTGGGTTGAGGTCAGTGATAAAGTAGTCTACAGTACTACTCCCAAGGGATGAGCTATAGGTGTACCTACCGTAGGACTACCCTTGAAGCCTACCATTGACTATGTACATACCCAGCGTTTGACAGAGCTGCAGGAGTTGTGACCTGTTTTTGTTGGATATGTTGTCATAGTTGTGCCTAGTGGGGCATATGGGGGAGGGAAAACCTCCAGGCAGGTGTTTGTCCCCCTGTGTGCTGAGAGTGTCAGGTTCTTGTCCGGTTCTGGCATTTAGGTCGCCACAGACTAGTACATGTCCCTGAGCCTGTAAATGATTAATTCCCCAATCCAGAATGGAGACGCTGTCTTCATTATAGTATGGGGATTCTAGTGGGGGGATATAGGCAGCACACAGGAGGACATTTCTCTCTTTTAAGACTATTACCTTTTGAATTTCGAGCCAAATGTAACATGTTCCTGTTTTGATTAATTTAATAGAGTGAGTTAGGTCTGCTCTATAACAAACTAGCATAACCCCTGAGTCCCTTCCCTGTTTCACACCTGGTAGTTTGGTGGATGGGACTACCAGCTCACTGTAACCCAGAGGGCAACCAGTGGGTCCGTCTCCTCCATGTTTCTTGTTGGATGACAATGTCTGTATTTCTGGTACCTTCTCTTTAGGCCATAGGCAGATGACCTCAGGCCTTAGATATTCCAGGATGAGATAGTGAAGGCTTTGTGTTCCATAGAGTGTCCAATGTTGTTGGTCCTGTGGTTTGGCCTCAGGCCAGTAAGTGTAAGCAGAGCCTGCTGAGCATCTGGTACATTCCATTGGCTTGGGCTAGTGTAAGAGTGGGGGTTGGGCCTGTTTGCCCGCTCACGGCCTGGGCCCATGTGTGACTACCATGTTGAGGCCCTCTTTGCGGGAGTGGAGGGGCATGGGGTGGGCAGGAGGGGCATAGATCTGATCTGAGGGGGCCTAAATGGGGTGTGGGCATGGTTGACTTTGGGGGTTGTCGATTGGTTGGGGTGGGGGTGTAGATGTGGCTGGTGGTGTTGTGGTCTGGATGTAGGTCATCTCGGCGTGGGTCCTCTATGTATAGGTCCCGGGGTCCCGCAGGTCTGGGAGTGTGTCTTGCTGGTCTGGGCGGGTGTCTATTAATCTGTAGCTCCTGTGTGAAGTGTTGGGACTGCGTTTGAGAGCGTTGTCCTTTAGGGTCCGGGCGAAGGTGGGCACTGCTGCCTTGTATAGGTGGACCTGGTTGTAAAGGCTATTCAATTCCAGGGTGGAGTGGTGGGCCAGGAAAACATTTGGTTTTGAGGCACAGTCACGGGAAATACTTGCGCTTACCCATTGCATGGTAGCAGGGTGGAAGTCTTTTCGTGATATCAGGGTGGAGATAACCACTTGTGCGTTGGGGAAAGTAGAATAACTTTTTCAATCACTCATTTGAGTGCTGTGGCCACCCTATCCTGCTGTGCTCTCAGGTCGTTTGTGCCTGTGTGTGTTGTTATGTGGCTGGGTGACCCTAGTTGGTCCTGTTTTTTTTTCTTGTATATATATTTCCCGTTTGAGTCTATAAGGAGTACAATCTGTGTCTTGTGTATGTCCTCAGTGGGTGTGGGGGGGTTGTCAGAAGGGCTATCAGGGTGGCTTAGAGGGGTTGGGATCCCCTGGGTTTGGGCTTCATTTGTCTGTCCCGCTGTGATGTCGACGCTACGGTCAGGGCCTGGGGTGGACTGCTGTGGTGTCGAGACTTGTCGGGAGCTGAGGTGAGCTGTTCTGCTGGCTTCTCTGCTGGGGTGGCCACCTCTCTAATGGGTTGTTCTCTGTCACCAGCCATCCCCCTCACCCTCTCCTCCAGCAGTCTGATTCTCTCCTCTAGTGCTCTGTTCTTCTCCTGCTCTTTCTCCTGTAGATGTTGTCTCACTACAGTCCAGAATGCAGATGTGTCTTTCTCCACTTCCAGCTCTCCAGGTCTAGTTAAGGGGGTGTTGTTGTGCTGGACTGTTGTCTGGGTCTGTGCTGACTGGGGTGTAATCACCTGCTGTTCCAGCTCCACCTGCCTTACCTCCAGCTGGGTGAATTTATCCATTATTTCAATGAGGTTGTAGTATTCTGTGCTGGGAGGTTGACTTTCCGCTTGGGGTTGCTCGTCTGTGAGTTTATGTAATGAAGAGGTCTGGTCTGACCTGCTTGGGGAGGGGGTATCTTTCTCAAGGAAGAGCTTCTCCTGCTGAGCTATTTCTTTGATTAGGTGAAAGTGCAGCTGAAACTGTTTGCGGTGGCCCTGTACCAATACTGTTGTAGACTTCTAGAGATTTATATTAGCTGACTCAGAGTCCTCGTTGTCTAGTATTCTGAGTGTCCACCCATCGGTAACACCCCCCCTTACCAGAGGGGTAGTGTGTTAATATAGCACTGTGCCATGCCTGGAGATGGTTTGTGTGGAAGATGAGGTTGCTGATGTTCCCATTTTTATAATAATCAGCAAAATGTGTCTCTTGATTTTCCATAAGGAGCTTCATTTTGTACTCTTTTTGTGTCTTATTATTCTTTACATACAGAGGGTACTGTATTTTAATTACCTCTGAACAGCGGGAGGGTGCTTCTAAGGCCTCTCCATTTGGCTGGGGCTCTCCTGCCATTGTTGGGATTAAGGGCTTTGACACCTCTCACTTGACACATCAGTGCTAATTGAAGTTGTATCAAGCTTGGTAGCTTTAATTTAGCATTCAGTCCTTATAAATAAAAACAATATATCATTGTAAAGTATTTTTCTTCTTGGCTTTTGGAAATAAAATATAGCTTCAAACTAAACATTACTCACTCAGTTCCAGGTTGGATGGTGTTTTTTTCGGGTCTCTGTTTGTTTGCCAGAGCATTTGCTATATAGCTTGGGAATAATAATCTTTGGTAGTTGTAAGCCTTCTAGGTAATTCCGTCCAAAATCAGGTTGTAGGTTTTGATTTTTAATTTGGAGTGAAGGTTATGTTGTGCAGGGTTGTATCCTGTATATGTTCTTGCTGAAAAATCCAAGTTTACCTAACTCTAAATCTATCTTTTTTAAAGAACATGCTGAAAAATATAGGAGCTCATCTGCTCGTGACCACTCTCTCTATTTCCCTCTCTTTCTCTCGCTCTCTCTCTCTCTTTCTTTTTCCCTCTTTTTCCTTTCACTCATAGATTTATACGTATGTTGAAGAGTGTGGCGCTCAAACTGCATCCCTGTCTTACCCCATGGCCCTCAGGAAAGAAATCTGTGTTTTTTGACCATTTTAACTACACACCTCTCTCGCTCTCGCTCTCTCTCTCGCTCTCTCTCTCTCATACACTACCGGTCACCTAGAAATGTCCTTGTTTTTTTTAAATAATACTTTTTTAACCATTAAAATAACATCAAATGGATCAGAAATACAGTGTAGACCTCGTTAATGTTGTAAATTACTATTGTAACTGGAAACTGCAATTTTTTAAATGTAATATCTACATAGGCGTACAGAGGCCCATTATCAGCAACCATCACGCCTGTGTTCGAATGGCGCCATGTTAGCTAATCCAAGTTTATCATTTTAAAAGGCTAATTGATCATAAGAAAACCCTTTTGTTGTTCTGATTTAAAGAAGCAATAAAACTGTCCTTATTTAGACTAGTTGAGCATCATCATTTGTGGGTTCCATTATAGGCTCAAAATGGCCAGAAACAAACACCTTTCTTCTGAAACTCGTCAGTCTACCCTTTTTCTGAGAAATGAAGGCTATTCCTTGTGCGAAATTGCCAAGAAACTGAACATCTGGTACAACACTGTGTACTACTCCCTTCACAGAAAGGCACAAACTGGCTCTGACCAGAATAGAAAGAGGGGTGGGAGGCTACAGTGCACAACTGAGCAAGAGGACAAGCACATTCGAGTGTCTAGTTCGAGAAACAGACGCCTCACAAGTCCTCAACTGGCAGCTTCATTAAATAGTACCCGCAAAACACCAGTCTCAACAGCGAAGAGGAGACACTTCACTGTTGGGAAGATGCTGGCCTTCTAGGCAGAGTTCCTCTGTCCAGTGTCTGTGTTCTTTTGCCCATCTTAATCTTATTTTTATTGTCCAGTCCGATATATGGCTTTTTCTTTGCAACTCTGCCTAGAAGGCCATAATCCCGGAGTCGCCTCTTCACTGTTGACGTTGAGACTGCGCATCTGTTGGCCCAAGTAAGTCTCTTCTTATTGGTGTCCTTAAGTAGTGGTATCTTTGCAGCAATTCGACCAAGGCCTGTTTCACGCAGTTGTCTTTTACTTGAAATCTGTGAAGCATTTATTTGT
Source organism: Oncorhynchus tshawytscha (assembly GCF_018296145.1). NCBI lineage: Eukaryota > Metazoa > Chordata > Actinopteri > Salmoniformes > Salmonidae > Oncorhynchus > Oncorhynchus tshawytscha. The sequence continues at coordinate 13,860,379 of NC_056429.1, forward strand.
GCTGCAATCGGAGGCTGGTAACTCTAATGAACTTATCCTCTGCAGCTTAGGTAACTCTGGGTTTTCCTTTCCTGTGGCTGTCCTCATGAGAGCTAGTTTCATCATAGCGCTTGATGATTTTTGTGACTGCATTTGAAGAAACTTTCAAAGTTCTTGAAATGTTCTGCATCGACTGGCCTGCATGTCTTAAAGTAATGACTGTTCTTGACATAATATGGACTTGGTCTTTTACCAAATAGGGCTATCTTCTGTATACCAACCCTACCTTGTCACAACACAACTGATTGGCTCAAATGCAAGAAAGACATTCCACAAATTAACTTTTAACAAGGCACACCTGTTAATTGAAATGCATTTCAGGTGACAATCTCATGAAGCTGGTTGAGAGAATGCCAAGAGTGTGCAAAGCTGTCATCAAGGCAAAGGGTGGTTACTTTGAAGAATCTCAAACTTGAAATATATTTTTATTTGTTTAATGCTTTTTTGTTTACTGCATGATTCCATGTGTGTTATTTCATAGTTTTGATGTCTTCACTATTATTCTACAATGTAGAAAATGGTACAAATAAATAAAAACCCTGGAGTGAGTAGGTGTGTGCGAACTTTTGACTGGTACTGTATGTAAATGTTATATTTCATTTTTTATTAATTAGCATACATTTCTAAAAATATATAGATATATATACATTCAAAATTAGGCTGTAATGAAAGAATGTGGAAAATGTCAAGGGGTCTGAATAATTTCCAAAAGCACTGTATGTCAATGAATTGGCGAGATTACTAAAACAGTCTACAGCACCCGTCCTCACCCTACTGGACTCTGAAATCAAATGTCTACTGTTTGCAGATGATCTGATGCTTCTGTCCCTAACCAAGGAGGGCCTACAGCAGCACCTAGATCTTCTGCACAGATTCTGTCAGACTTGGGCCCTGACAGTGAATCTTAGTAAGACAAAAAATAATGGTGTTCCAAAAAAGGTCCAGTAGCCAATACAACAAATTATTTCCTGACACTGTTGCCCTAGAGTACAAGAACAATTATATCTACCTCTGCCTTAACATCAACACCTCAAGTAACTTCCTGTGAACGATCTAAGAGACAAGGCAAGAAGGGCCTTCTATAAAACTTCCCAATTAGGATTTTGCTAAAAATTCATAAAATCAGACAAACACCTAATTCAGACTGCATGCAGAATTCTGCAAAAATACACTTTGTGTACAACGCAAAACCCCAAACAATGCATGCAGAGCAGAATTAGGTCTGTACACACTAGTTATCAAAATCCAGAAAAGAGTTCTTAAATTCTACAATCAGAGACAACTAATGACACCTGCCTCTGATTGAGAACCATACTAGGCCGAAACATAGAAATCCCCAAATCATAGAAAAACAAACATAGACTGACCATACTAAATAATGACAAAACAAAGGAAATAAAGGTCAGAACGTGACCCCCCCCCAAAGGTGCGGAAAACCTTAACCTATAGGGGAGGGTCTGGGTGGGCGTCTGTCCGCGGTGGCGGCTCTGGCTCGGGACGCGGACCCCACTTCACCATTGTCTTAGTCCGCCTTATTGTCCGCCTCCGTGTCTTTCTAACCATGGCAACCCTTCTCAATGACCCCACTGGACAGAGGGGCAGCTCGGGACAGAGGGCTTGGCAGCTCGGGACAGAGGGCTTGGCAGCTTGGGACAGAGGGCTCGGCAGCTTGGGACAGAGGGCTCGGCAGCTCGGGACAGAGGGCTCGGCAGCTCGGGACAGAGGGCTCGGCAGCTCGGGACAGAGGGCTCGGCAGCTCGGGACAGAGGGCTCGGCAGCTCGGGACAGAGGGCTCGGCAGCTCGGGACAGAGGGCTCGGCAGCTCGGGACAGAGGGCTCGGCAGCTCGGGACAGAGGGCTCGGCAGCTCGGGACAGAGGGCTCGGGACAGAGGGCTCGGGACAGAGGGGCGGCAGCTCGGGACAGAGGGGCGGCAGCTCGGGACAGAGGGGCGGCAGCTCGGGCGCCTCAGACTCCGGCAGCCCCGGACAGGCGGGAGACTCCGGCAGCCCCGGACAGGCGGGAGACTCCGGCAGCCCCGGACAGGCGGGAGACTCCGGCAGCCCCGGACAGGCGGGAGACTCCGGCAGCCCCGGACAGGCGGGAGACTCCGGCAGCGCCGGACAGGCGGGAGACTCCGGCAGCGCCGGACAGGCGGGACCACCTGTAGGGAGGAGACAGAGAGACAGCCTGGTGCGTGGGGCTGCCACAGGAACCACCAGGCTGGGGAGACCTTCAGGAGGCTTGGTGTTAGGAGGATGCACCTGAAGGACCGGGCTGTGGGGGAGCACTGGAGCTCTGGTGCGCAGCCTTGGCACCACTTCCCCAGGCTGGATAACTACTCTAGCCCGGACCCTCCAGAGTGTAGGCACAGGTTGAACCGGGCTGTGGGTAAGCACGGGAGATCTAGTGCTTACTACGCGCACCTCTCCCTTAGGCTCCACTCCCACATTTGCCCGGCACGAGCAGAGTGCAGGCATAGGACGCACTGCACCCTCCCAGCGCCCCGGAGACACAGCACGCAGAGCCGGCGCAGGATACCCTGGCCCGAAACGGCGTACCGGCGACCAGACACGCTGAGCAGGCACCATACGCCCTGGCTCGATGCCCACACTCGCATGGCACGTTCAGGGGGCTGCCCTATAGTGCATATCGGGCTATGGGCACGTAATGGCGACACCGTGCGCTTTACCGCATAACACGGTGCCTGACCAGTAACGCGCTGCTTATAATAAGTAACGCGCTGCTTAACCCCACACCTCGTCTGCCCCCCCCCCCAAACAAATTGGGGGCTGCCTCTCGTACCTGTCGCGCTGCCATGCTGCCTCCTCATATCGCCGCCGCTCAGCTTTCGCTACCTCCAGCTCTGCTTTGGGGCGGCGATATTCCCCAGCCTGTGCCCAGGGTCCCTCTCCGTTCAATATCTCCTCCCATGTCCAGGAGTCCTGTGATGCTGGCCGCTGTTGTTGCTGCTGCCGTCGCTGTCCTTTACCACGCCGCTTGGTCCTTGGGTGGTGGGTGATTCTGTCACGGTCGTCCTCCTCTTCATCTGAAGAGGAGAGGCGAGATGGATCGGAGGACCAAAATGCGGCGTGGTATGTGTTCATCATTAATAAAGAAAACACTGAACACTGAAACACTATACAAAAACAATAAACAAAATAACAACCGTGAAGCTAATGCGAACTGCGCTGAAACAAGCAATCAACATAGACAATCACCCACAAACAAACAGTGCAACCCAGGTTACCTAAGTATGATTCTCAATCAGAGACAATTAATGACACCTGCCTCTGATTGAGAACCATACTAGGCCGAAACATAGAAATCCCCAAATCATAGAAAAACAAACATAGACTGCCCACCCCAACTCACGCCCTGACCATACTAAATAATGACAAAATAAAGGTCAGAACATGACAACCATAGGCAGACCTGGCTCTCGAGAGAAGACAGGCTATGTGCCCACTGCCCACAAAATGAGGTAGAAACTGAGCTGCACTTCCTAACCTCCTGGCAAATGTATGACCACATTAGAGAGACATATTTTTCCCACAGATCACACAGACCCACAAATCATTTGAAAACAAATCAAACATTGATAAACTCCCATGACTCTTAGGCAAAATGCAGCAGTGTGCAAACACAGCGGCAAGATGTGTGGCCTGTTGCCATGAGAAAAGCGCAACCCATAAACAGCATTGTAAATATAACCTATACATTTATATTTATTTATTTTCTCTTTCATACTTAAACTATTTGCACATTGTTACAACACTGTACATAGCCAATAATATAACATTTGAAATGTCTATTTTTTTAAAACTTTTGTGAGTGTAATGTTTACTGATTTGTTTATTCTTCTTGTAATTTCCCTTTTGTTTGTTGTCTATTCCACTTGCTTTGGCAATGTAAATATATATGTTTCCCATGCCAATAAAGCACTTTGGAGAGAGGAAGAGAGGTAATCCCATTGTAACTACTTCCAGGGCCCAAGCTACCCCCCTCTGGGTTTTGGTTGACCTGTTTTCTATTGAAATATGCCGAGAGGTGTTGTGTCTCCCTGTTTGCCCCCCTACTTCCTCTATCTATCCTGCAGTCGCAGTGTGTCACTGAGTACCTTCAGACACGAGATGAGACGCATACACACAGGGGGCACATACACATTTCCACGCATGCAGTGAGGAACACATACATACACAATCCATATTATGCAATGCACACACACACACACACACACATATATATATATATATATATATATATATATATATATATATATAAAAATATATATATATATATATATATATATATATATATATATATATATATATATATATATATATATATATATATATATATATAAAAACACCCCTCTTCATTGCTTCCCTCTAAGATTGGGTTTGTAAACTTGAGGTGGAAGCTGAGATTGGAGTAAATCAGTGTTGATTTGTTGGGCCTTCGCTGGGGCTGGGGAGACTGGGAGGGGGGTAGATGGGAGAAGGAGGAGGCAGGCACAGCTCTAATGGACCCGACACACCCATAGTCATGCACCAGGAGGAGAGACAACGGCAGGGTCTCACCATGTCACCACACACACACAGTTATGCGCCGCCGCCTGTGGTTGTTTGTGTTGGGAAATGTCATTATCTTTGCCTATGTGTTCATGTGCACAAATCTGTCTGTTTATGTGTGAGTGTAAGCGTATGTACTATGTAAATATACAGCATCTGTGTGCTTGCATCGCCAGCAGCTTGTATTGGTCAGCGTGTGTGTGCGTGTGTGGGAGCAGCCAAGATAGGGTTGAGCCTTCTGTGTTGATGTAGAGGCTAATGCATGCCCTTGCAGGCGGCCAGTCCTTCTCGTCCTCCACATTAGTGGACAAATCACCCTGATTAAGCCACTGATAAAGCCTTCCGACAGGGACCACACAACCTAGCCCTCCCTTTCAGCCAGCCCCCAAGTGTGGCCCTGCTTTCTCCACTCTGCACTTAACCATATCAATCGAGGGACACTTAAGTATGTCATTACCGTCACGCCGTCAGAAATGCCACAAAGACATGCTCAGCTCCGAAACCACATTAACAATGTTCCAAGAGAACTAATGACAACAAACGACCTGACGTTCACTCATTTTCACTTGTCTAGGTAACGCTTTCTCGTCCCCTCCATCTGTTTTCCCCTTCTTCTGCTAATCGGCTCAATTAAAGAGCATCTCCATTTTCAATTTCATGCTCGTTCTGTTGAGTGCCAGGGGGCGGCTAGCCTATTATCGAGTAGGCTGGCTCCCGTTGTAGGTATTCATGTTTCTATTGGCTGTTGTGGAGCCATGGCTGACGATATTCAAAGTGAACGGAGATGAAATTTTCTCCTTTAATATATCCAAGAGGACGGGCTGTCCACTGGTGTTCCATCCAATTAGTGTCTCATGCTCTTTGTCAGAAGTCCTCACTTGAGAAGACATTGATAGAAAATCAGGTGCTTTCTGGAAACAACATCCCACTAGTGATTTCTTTACTGTTCGATGAGAAGGGATCTCAATGTAGGGTATTGCAGGGTAATGTAGTGTATTGTGGGGAAATGTAGGATAATGCATGGTAATGTAGTGTGTTGCATCTTCAAATGGAGTGAAGCACATTTTCTCCAAATAGGCACTGACACACTGTACTGTAATGTTCCTGAACTCAGTTGTTTTTTGTTCCCTAAACTACCAAGCCTCAAGACATCAAAAAGTACAGCTAACTTCTAAGTCAACATTCTATACTATCTATACACCTATACTATCTATACACCTATACTATCTGCTCTGTACACCAATACCATTTGCTCTGTACACCTATACCATCTGCTCTATACACCTATACTATCTATACACCTATACTATCTGCTTTGTACACCTATACTATCTGCTTTGTACACCTATACTATCTGCTTTGTACACCTATACTATCTGCTTTGTACACCTATACTATCTGCTCTGTACACCTATACTATCTATACACCTATACCATCTGCTTTGTACACCTATACTATCTGCTCTATACACCTATACTATCTGCTCTGTACACCTATACCATCTGCTCTGTACACCTATACCATCTGCTCTGTACACCTATACCATCTGCTCTGTACACCTATACTATCTGCTCTATACACCTATACTATCTATACACCTATACCATCTGCTTTGTACACCTATACTATCTGCTCTATACACCTATACTATCTATACACCTAGACCATCTGCTTTGTACACCTATACTATCTGCTCTATATACCTATACTATCTATACACCTATACTATCTGCTCTGTGCACCTCTACTATCTGCTCTGTACACCTATACTATCTGCTCTATACACCTCTATCTGCTCTGTACACCTCTACTATCTATACACCTATACTATCTGCTCTGTACACCAATACCATTTGCTCTGTACCCCCATATACCATCTGCTCTATACACCTATACTATCTATACACCTATACTATCTGCTTTGTACACCTATACTATCTGCTTTGTACACCCATACTATCTGCTTTGTACACCTATACTATCTGCTTTGTACACCTATACTATCTGCTTTGTACACCTATACTATCTGCTTTGTACACCTATACTATCTGCTCTATACACCTATACTATCTATACACCTATACTATCTGCTTTGTACACCTATACTATCTGCTCTGTACACCTATACTATCTATACACCTATACCATCTGCTTTGTACACCTATACTATCTGCTCTATACACCTATACTATCTGCTCTGTACACCTATACCATCTGCTCTGTACACCTATACCATCTGCTCTGTACACCTATACCATCTGCTCTGTACACCTATACTATCTGCTCTATACACCTATACTATCTGCTCTGTACACCTATACCATCTGCTCTGTACACCTATACCATCTGCTCTGTACACCTATACCATCTGCTCTGTACACCTATACTATCTGCTCTATACACCTATACTATCTGCTTTGTACACCTATACTATCTGCTCTATACACCTATACTATCTATACACCTAGACCATCTGCTTTGTACACCCATACTATCTGCTTTGTACACCTATACTATCTGCTTTGTACACCTATACTATCTGCTCTGTACACCTATACTATCTGCTCTGTACACCTATACTATCTATACACCTATACCATCTGCTTTGTACACCTATACTATCTGCTCTATACACCTATACTATCTGCTCTGTACACCTATACCATCTGCTCTGTACACCTATACCATCTGCTCTGTACACCTATACCATCTGCTCTGTACACCTATACCATCTGCTCTGTACACCTATACCATCTGCTCTGTACACCTATACCATCTGCTCTGTACACCTATACTATCTGCTCTATACACCTATACTATCTATACACCTACACCTACCATCTGCTTTGTACACTGCTATACTATCTGCTTTGTACACCTATACTATCTGCTTTGTACACCTATACTATCTGCTCTGTACACCTCTACTATCTGCTCTGTACACCTCTACTATCTATACACCTATACTATCTGCTCTGTACACCAATACCATTTGCTCTGTACACCTATACCATCTGCTCTATACACCTATACTATCTATACACCTATACTATCTGCTTTGTACACCTATACTATCTGCTTTGTACACCTATACTATCTGCTTTGTACACCTATACTATCTGCTTTGTACACCTATACTATCTGCTTTGTACACCTATACTATCTGCTTTGTACACCTATACTATCTGCTTTGTACACCTATACTATCTGCTTTGTACACCTATACTATCTGCTCTGTACACCTATACTATCTGCTCTGTACACCTATACTATCTATACACCTATACCATCTGCTTTGTACACCTATACTATCTGCTCTATACACCTATACTATCTGCTCTGTACACCTATACCATCTGCTCTGTACACCTATACCATCTGCTCTGTACACCTATACCATCTGCTTTGTACACCTATACTATCTGCTCTATACACCTATACTATCTGCTCTGTACACCTATACCATCTGCTCTGTACACCTATACCATCTGCTCTGTACACCTATACCATCTGCTCTGTACACCTATACTATCTGCTCTATACACCTATACTATCTGCTTTGTACACCTATACTATCTGCTCTATACACCTATACTATCTATACACCTAGACCATCTGCTTTGTACACCTATACTATCTGCTTTGTACACCTATACTATCTGCTTTGTACACCTATACTATCTGCTCTGTACACCTATACTATCTGCTCTGTACACCTATACTATCTATACACCTATACCATCTGCTTTGTACACCTATACTATCTGCTCTATACACCTATACTATCTGCTCTGTACACCTATACCATCTGCTCTGTACACCTATACCATCTGCTCTGTACACCTATACCATCTGCTCTGTACACCTATACCATCTGCACCTATACTGTACACCTATACCATCTGCTCTGTACACCTATACCATCTGCTCTGTACACCTATACCATCTGCTCTGTACACCTATACCATCTGCTCTGTACACCTATACTATCTGCTCTATACACCTATACTATCTGCTTTGTACACCTATACTACCTGCTCTATACACCTATACTATCTATACACCTAGACCATCTGCTTTGTACACCTATACTATCTGCTCTATATACCTATACTATCTATACACCTAAACTATCTGCTCTGTGCACCTCTACTATCTGCTCTGTACACCTATACTATCTGCTCTATACACCTCTACTATCTGCTCTGTACACCTCTACTATCTATACACCTATACTATCTGCTCTGTACACCAATACCATTTGCTCTGTACACCTATACCATCTGCTCTATACACCTATACTATCTATACACCTATACTATCTGCTTTGTACACATATACTATCTGCTTTGTACACCTATATCTGCTCTGTACTATCTGCTTTGTACACCTATACTATCTGCTTTGTACACCTATACTATCTGCTTTGTACACCTATACTATCTGCTCTGTACACCTATACTATCTGCTCTGTACACCTATACTATCTATACACCTAAACCATCTGCTGTTGTACATCTGCTCTATACACCTATACCATCTGCTCTGTACACCTATACCATCTGCTCTGTACACCTATACCATCTGCTCTGTACACCTATACCATCTGCTCTGTACACCTATACCATCTGCTCTGTACACCTATACCATCTGCTCTGTACACCTATACTATCTGCTCTGTACACCTATACTATCTGCTCTGTACACCTATACTATCTGCTCTGTACACCTATACTATCTGCTTTGTACACCTATACTATCTGCTCTATACACCTATACTATCTATACACCTAGACCATCTGCTTTGTACACCTATACTATCTGCTCTGTACACCTATACTATCTATACACCTATACCATCTGCTTTGTACACCTATACTATCTGCTCTATACACCTATACTATCTGCTCTGTACACCTATACCATCTGCTTTGTACACCTATACTATCTGCTCTATATACCTATACTATCTATACACCTAAACTATCTGCTCTGTGCACCTCTACTATCTGCTCTGTACACCTATACTATCTGCTCTATACACCTCTACTATCTGCTCTGTACACCTCTACTATCTATACACCTATACTATCTGCTCTGTACACCTACTCTATCTGCTCTGTACACCTACTCTATCTGCTCTGTACACCTATACTATCTACTCTGTACACCTATACTATCTGCTTTGTACACATATACTATCTGCTCTGTACACCTATACTATCTGCTCTGTATACCTATACTATCTGCTTTGTACACCTATACTATCTGCTTTGTACACCTATACTATCTGCTCTGTACACCTATACTATCTGCTCTGTACACCTATACTATCTATACACCTATACCATCTGCTTTGTACACCTATACTATCTGCTCTGTACACCTATACCATCTGCTCTGTACACCTATACCATCTGCTCTGTACACCTATACCATCTGCTTTGTACACCTATACTATCTGCTCTTGTACACCTAAACTCTGTCTGCAGTGACACCTATACCATCTGCTCTGTACACCTATACCATCTGCTCTGTACACCTATACCATCTGCTCTGTACACCTATACTATCTGCTTTGTACACCTATACTATCTGCTCTATACACCTATACTATCTATACATCTAGACCATCTGCTTTGTACACCTATACTATCTGCTTTGTACACCTATACTATCTGCTCTGTACACCTATACTATCTGCTCTGTACACCTATACTATCTATACACCTATACCATCTGCTTTGTACACCTATACTATCTGCTCTATACACCTATACTATCTGCTCTGTACACCTATACCATCTGCTCTGTACACCTATACCATCTGCTCTGTACACCTATACCATCTGCTCTGTACACCTATACCATCTGCTCTGTACACCTATACTATCTGCTCTATACACCTATACTATCTATACACCTATACCATCTGCTTTGTACACCTATACTATCTGCTCTATACACCTATACTATCTATACACCTAGACCATCTGCTTTACTATCTGCTCTACACCTATACTATCTGCTCTATATACCTATACTATCTATACACCTATACTATCTGCTCTGTGCACCTCTACTATCTGCTCTGTACACCTATACTATCTGCTCTATACACCTCTATCTGCTCTGTACACCTCTACTATCTATACACCTATACTATCTGCTTTGTACACCTATACCAACTGCTCTGTACACCTATACTATCTGCTCTATACACCTATACTATCTGCTTTGTACACCTATACTATCTGCTTTGTACACCTATACTATCTGCTCTGTACACCTATACTATCTGCTCTGTACACCTATACTATCTATACACCTAAACCATCTGCTTTGTACACCTATACTATCTGCTCTATACACCTATACCATCTGCTCTGTACACCTATACCATCTGCTCTGTACACCTATACTATCTGCTTTGTACACCTATACTATCTGCTCTGTACACCTATACCATCTGCTCTGTACACCTATACCATCTGCTCTGTACACCTATACCATCTGCTCTGTACACCTATACTATCTATACACCTAAACCATCTGCTTTGTACACCTATACTATCTGCTTTGTACACCTATACTATCTGCTCTGTACACCTATACTATCTGCTCTGTACACCTATACTATCTATACACCTAAACCATCTGCTTTGTACACCTATATCTATCTGCTCTATACACCTATACCATCTGCTCTGTACACCTATACCATCTGCTCTGTACACCTATACTATCTGCTCTGTACACCTATACTATCTGCTCTGTACACCTATACCATCTGCTCTGTACACCTATACCATCTGCTCTGTACACCTATACTATCTGCTCTGTACACCTATACTATCTGCTTTGTACACCTATACTATCTGCTCTATACACCTATACTATCTATACACCTAGACCATCTGCTTTGTACACCTATACTATCTGCTCTATATACCTATACTATCTATACACCTATACTATCTGCTCTGTGCACCTCTACTATCTGCTCTGTACACCTATACTATCTGCTCTATACACCTATACTATCTGCTCTGTACACCTATACTATCTGCTCTGTACACCTATACTATCTGCTCTGTACACCTATACTATCTGCTCTGTACACCTATTCTATCTGCTCTGTACACCTATACTATCTGCTCTGTACACCTATACTATCTGCTCTGTACACCTATACTATCTGCTCTGTACACCTATACTATCTGCTCTGTACACCTATACTATCTGCTCTGTACACCTATACTATCTGCTCTGTACACCTATACTATCTGCTCTGTACACCTATACTATCTGCTCTGTACACCTATACTATCTGCTCTGTACACCTATACTATCTGCTCTGTACACCTATACTATCTGCTCTGTACACCTATACTATCTGCTCTGTACACCTATACTATCTATACGCCCAGACTATCTGTTAGAGGTCGACCAATTAATCGGAATGGCTAATCAATTAGGGCCGATTTCAAGTTTTCATAACAATCGGAAATCGGTATTTTTGATCGCAGATTATATTTTTTATTTATTTAACCTTTATTTAACCATGCAAGTCAGTTTAGAACACATTCTTATTTTCAATGACGGCCTAGGAATGGTGGGTTAACTGCCTCGTTCAGGGGCAGAACGACAGATTTTCACCTTGTCAGCTCGGGGGATTCAACCTTGCAACCTTACAGTTAACTACTCCAACGCTCTAACCACCTGCCTCTCATTGCACAACACGAGGAGCCTGCCTGTTGCGCGAATGCGGTATGCCAAGGTAAGTTGCTAGCTAGCATTAAACTTATCTTATAAAAAACAATCAATCAATCATAATCACTAGTTAACTACACATGGTTGATGATATTACTAGTTTATCTAGCGTGTCCTGCGTTGCATATAATCGATGCGGTGCATATCGTTGCTCCAATGTGTACCTAACCATGAACATCAATGCCTTTCTTAAAATCAATTCACATGAGTATGTATTTTTAAACCTGCATATTTAGCTAAAATAAATCCAGGTTAGCAGGCAATATTAACCAGGTGAAATTGTGTCACTTCTCTTGCGTTCATTGCACGCAGAGTCGGTGTATATGCAACAGTTTAGGCCGCCTAATTTGCCAGAATTTTACGTAAAAATGACATAACATTGAAGGTTGTGCAATGTAACAGGAAAATTTAGACTAATGGATGCCACCCGTTAGATAAAATACGGAACGATTCCGTATTTCACTGAAAGAATAAATGTCTTGTTTTCGAGATGATACTTTCCGGATTCAACCATATTAATGACCTAAGGCTCGTTTTTCTGTGTGTTACTATGTTATAACTAAGTCTATAATGTGATAGAGCAGTTTGACTGAGCGATGGTAGGCACCAGCAGGCTCATACGCATCCATTCAAACAGAACTTTTGTGCGTTTTGCCAGCAGCTCTTCGTTGTGCGTCAAGCATTGTGCTGTTTATGACTTCAAGCCTATCAACTCCCGAGATTAGGCTCGTGTAACCGATGTGACATGGCTAGCTAGTTAGCGTGGTACGCACTAATAGCATTTCAAACGTCACTCGCTCTGAGACTTGGAGTAGTTGTTCCCCTTGCTCTGCATGGGTAACGCTGCTTCGAGGGTGGCTAACCTCACACTCAACGTCAACAAAACTAAGGAGATGATTGTGGACTTCAGGAAACAGCAGAGGGAACACCCCCCCCCCATCCACATCGATGGAACAGTAGTGGAGAGGGTAGCAAGTTTTAAGTTCCTCGGCATACACATCACAGACAAACTGAATTGGTCCACTCACACAGACAGCATCGTGAGGAAGGCGCAGCAGCGCCTCTTCAACCTCAGGAGGCTGAAGAAATTCGGCTTGTCACCAAAAGCACTCACAAACTTCTACAGATGCACAATCGAGAGCATCCTGGCGGGCTGTATCACCACCTGGTATGGCAACTGCACCGCCCTCAACCGTAAAGCTCTCCAGAGGGTAGTGAGGTCTGCACAACGCATCACCGGGGCAAACTACCTGCCCTCCAGGACACCTACACCACCCGATGCTACAGGAAGGCCATAAAGATCATCAAGGACATCAACCACCCGAGCCACTGCCTGTTCACCCCGCTGTCATCCAGAAGGCGAGGTCAGTACAGGTGCATCAAAGCTGGGACCGAGAGACTGAAAAACAGCTTCTATCTCAAGGCCATCAGACTGTTAAACAGCCACCACTAACATTGAGTGGCTACTGCCAACACACTGTCAATGACACTGACTCTACTCCAGCCACTTTAATCATGGGAATTGATGGGAAATGATGAAAATATATCACTAGCCACTTTTAACAATGCTACCTTATATAATGTTACTTACCCTACATTATTCATCTCATATGCATACGTAGATACTGTACTCTATATCATCGACTGCATCCTTATGTAATACATGTATCACTAGCCACTTTAACTACGCCACTTGGTTTACATACTCATCTCATATGTATATACTGTACTCGATATCATCTACTGTATCTTGCCTATGCTGCTCTGTACCATCACTCATTCATATATCCTTATGTACATATTCTTTATCCCCTTACACTGTGCATAAGACAGTAGTTTTTTGGGAATTGTTAGTTAGATTACTTGTTCGTTATTACTGCATTGTCGGAACTAGAAGCACAAGCATTTCGCTACACTCGCATTAACATCTGCTAACCATGTGTATGTGACAAATAAAATTTGATTTGATTTGTTGTCGTTGTGTTCCCGGTTCGAGCCCAGGGAGGAGCGAGGAGAGGGACTGAAGCTATACTGTTACACTGGCAACACTAAAGTGCCTATAAGAACATCCAATAGTCAAAGGTTAATGAAATACAAATGGTATAGAGAGAAATAGTCCTATAATTCCTATAATAACTACAACCTAAATCTTCTTACCTAGGAATATTGAAGACTCATGTTAAAAGGAACCACCAGCTTTCATATGTTCTCATGTTCTGAGCAAGGAACTTAAATGTTAGCTTTCTTACATGGCACATATTGCACTTTTACTTTCTTCTCCAACACTTTGTTTATGCATTATTTAAACCAAATTGAACATGTTTCATTATTTATTTGAGGCTAAATTGATTTTATTGATGTATTATATTAAGTTAAAATAAGTGTTCATTCAGTATTGTTGTAATTGTCATTATTACAAATACATTTTAAAAGTTGGCCGATTAATCGGCTGCGACTTTTTTGGTCCTTCAAAAATCGGTATCGGTGTCGGCGTTGAAAAATCATAATCGGTCGACCTCTACCATATATACGCCTAGACTATCTATACTCATATACTATCTACTGTAAACGTCTGTACAATCTAAACACCTATACTATCTACACACCCATATTATCTATTGTAATCATCTATATTAACTATACACCATTGCTAACAATACACCATTACTAACTATACACCTGCACTGTCTAAACAGCTATGCTATCTATACACCTTTACTATCTACTGTATACACCTATTCACTCTACACACCTATATTATTTATTGTAAACATCTATACTAAGTATACACTGTTACTAACTGTACACCTGTACTGTCTATACACCTGCACTGTCTATACAGCGATGCTATCTACTGTATACATCTATACTGTCTATGCAACTGCATCTCTATACACCTATACAATCTACTGTAAACACCTGTACTATATATACACCTATACTATCTACTGTAAACACCTATACTACCTATGTCTAGACTATAAGCCAAAACTATCTATACGCCTATATCTACTGTAAACGTCTGTATACACCTATAATATCTACTGTATACACCTACAGTATATCTATACACCTATAGTAACTATACGCCTATACTATATATACTCCTTTGCTATCTATACACCTATGCTATCTACTGTAAATATCTATACTATCTATACACCTGTACTCTTTATACAAATATACTTTCTCCACTCCTATACTGTCTAAACACCTGTACTGTCTCTACACCTATTGTATACACCTACTGTATACACCTATACTATCTAATATATACACCTATACTATCTACACACCTATACTATCTACTGTAAATACCTATACTATCGATACACCTGTACTATCTATACTATACACTACCTGTCAAAAGTTTGGGGTCACTTATGTATTTGTTTTTGAAAGGAAATCACATTTTCTGTCCATTAAAATAACATCAAATTGATAAAAAATACAGCGTAGACATTGTTGGTGTTGTAAATGACTATTGTAGATGGAAACTTATGATTGTACGCCTACGTAGATATTACAGAGGCCCATTATCAGCAACCATCACTCCTGTGTTCCAATGGCACGTTGTGGTAGCTAATCCAAGTTTATCATTTTAAAAGGCTAATTGATCATTAGAAAACCATATTTTAATTATGTTAGCACAGCTGCAAACTGTTGTGCTGATTAATTAAGAAGCAATTAAACTGGCCTTCTTTAGACTAGTTGAGTATCTGGATCATCGGCATTTGTGGGTTTGATTACAGGCTCAAAATGGCCAGAAACCAAAAACTTTCTTCAGAAACTCGTCAGTCTATTCTTGTTCTGAGAAATTAAGGCTATTCCATGCAAGAAATTGCAATGTATTCGATGCTTAAGTACTCTAAAGTGTTACATTGCTTACTCAAAACAGCAGTACAGTGTTTCTTCATCAACATCTTTATGCCTTCTTTAATAAAATAACTTGGAAAAAAGGACATTCAAATGTGTATGTTTATATTTCACTTCATTTCCATATGGGTATTGTTTAGACAAGAATTATAAAATTATGGTACAGAAATGTTATGCTCTTTAGTGTAACCTTTATTTAACTAGGCAAGTCCATTATGAACAAATTCTTATTTACAAGGACAGCCTACTTCTTCCTCCCCAATGGGGATTTGAACCCCATTCTCCCGCGTGCCCCGCATTCTGTAGTACAGGCATGGCCTGCTCTCCCTTATGTAAGGAATTAGGCACTTTCCCATGTTTACTACAATATGTATTGTAGACTGCACAGGAGCCTAATAAACACATTTCGTTAATAAAATAATGATAAAAAATACTCTTTCAATATGCAGTTGTACAGCGCCATATTTTCCATTCCATTCTAACGGAAACCCTGAGGGTTTCATTTTTCATGGAATAGGAACACCATAATATTATTCAAATGAATTTAACTTCTTGCGACTAGCAATCCCATATCCGGGAGCGTAATCATAGCCTCAAGCGCATTACCATAACGCAACTTTTCCTATTCATGAAAATCGCAAATGAAATGAAATAAATATATTCAAACACAAGCTTAGCCTTTTGTTAACAACACTGTCATCTCAGATTTTCAAAATATGCGTTACAGCCAACGCTAGACAAGCATTTGTGTAAGTTTATCATGGCATAATGCTATGCTAGGCTCTGCTGTCAGCAGGCAACATTTTCACGAAAATAAGAAAAGCAACCAAATTAAATAATTTACCTTTGAAGAACTTCAGATGCTTTCACTCAGGAGACTCCCAGTTAGATAGCAAATGTTCCTTTTTTCCAAAAATATTATTTTTGTAGGCGAAATAGCTCCCGTTTGTTCATCCTGCTTGAGAAATCGACCGAAAAATACTTCAACTATAACGTCGACAGAAACACGGCAAACGTTTAGGATCCATCCTCAAGGTGTTTTTAACATATGTATTCGATAATACATCCGTCGAGGCAGTTGGTTTCTCATAAGAAGCGATTGGAAAAATGGCTACCTCAGTATTTTAGGCAAGGTTTTCTGCGGGAGACACCATGTGACTACATGGCATATATGGTCCCTTAAAGCCATTCTTCAAGGGAAATGCCTAAAAAGACGTCACAATGCTGTAGACACCTTGGGGAAAACGTGGAAAATGTAAGCTCATTCGTAGCTCATTCACAGCCATATAAGGAGTCATTGGCATGAGGCGGTTTCAAAAAATGTGGCACTTCCTGATTGGATTTTTATCTAGGTTTTGCCTGTAAAGATCAGTTCTGTGGCACTCAGACAATATCTTTGCAGTTTTGGAAACGTCAGAGTGTTTTCTTTCCAAAGCTGTCAATTATATGCATAGTCGAGCATCTTTTCGTGACAAAATATCTTGTTTAAAACGGGAACGTTTTTTCATCCAAAAATTAAAATAGCGCCCCCTATATCGAAGAGGTACCAGTAAAAAGTTTGGAGACACCTACTCATTCCACGATTTGTCTTTTTTACTACACTGCTCAAAAAAATAAAGGGAACACTAAAATAACACATCCTAGATCTGAATACTTTTTTCTTTTCATAGTTGAATGTGCTGACAACAAAATCACACAATTATCAATGGAAATCAAATTTATCAACCCATAGAGGTCTGGATTTGGAGTTACACTCAAACTTAAAGTGGAAAACGACACTACAGGCTGGTCCAACTTTGATGTAATGTCCTTAAAACAAGTTAAAATGAGGCTCAGTAGTGTGTGTGGCCTCCACGTGCCTGTATGACCTCCCTACAACGCCTGGGCATGCTCCTGATGAGGTGGCGGATGGTTTCCTGAGGGATCTCCTCTCAGACCTGGACTAAAGCATCCGCCAACTCCTGGACAGTCTGTGGTGCAATGTGGCGTTGGTGGATGGAGAGAGACATGATGTCCCATATGTGCTCAATTGGGTTCAGGTCTGGGGAACGGGCGGGCCAGTCCATAGCATCAATGCCTTCCTCTTGCAAGAACTGCTGACACTCCAGCCACATGAGGTCTAGCATTGTCTTGCATTAGGAGGAACCTAGGGCCAACCGCACCAGCATATGGTCTCACAAGGGGTCTGAGGATCTCATCTTGGTACCTAATGGCAGTCAGGCTACCTCTGGCGAGCACATGGAGGGCTGTGCGGCCCCCCAAAGAAATGCCACCCCACACCATGACTGACCCACCGCCAAACCGGTCATGCTGGAGGATGTTGCAGGTAGCAGAACGTTCTCCACGGCGTCTCCAGACTGTCACCTCTGTCACATGTGCTCAGTGTGAATCTGCTTTCATCTGTGAAGAGCACAGGGCGCCAGTGGCGAATTTGCCAATCTTGGTGTTCTCTGGCAAATGAAAAACGTCCTGCACAGTGTTGGGCTGTAAGCACAACCCCCACCTGTGGACGTCGGGCCCTCATACCATCCTCATGGAATCTGTTTCTGACTGTTTGAGCAGACACATGCACATTTGTGGCCTGCTGGAGGTCATTTTGCAGGGCTTTGGCAGTGCTCCTCCTGCTCCTCCTTGCACAAAGGCGGAGGTAGCGGTCCTGCTGCTGGGTTGTTGCCCTCCTACGGCCTCCTCCACGCCTCCTGATGTACTGGCCTGTCTCCTGGTAGCGCCTCCATGCTCTGGACACTACGCTGACCGACACAGCAAACCTTCTTGCCACAGCTCGCATTGATGTCCCATCCTGGATGAGCTGCACGACCTGAGCCACTTGTGTGGGTTGTAGACTCCGTCTTATGCTACCACTAGAGTGAAAGCACCGCCAGCATTCAAAAGTGACCAAAACATCAACCAGGAAGCATAGGAACTGAGAAGTGGACTGTGGTCCCCACCTGCAGAACCACTCCTTTATTTAGGGTGTCTTGTTAATTGCCTATAATTTCCACCCGTTGTCTATTCCATTTGCACAACAGCATGTTAAATTTATTGTCAATCAAATCAAATCAAATTTTATTTGTCACATACACATGGTTAGCAGATGTTAATGCGAGTGTAGCGAAATGCTTGTGCTTCTAGTTCCGACAATGCAGTAATAACCAACAAGTAATCTTAACTAACAATTCCAAAATTACTGTCTTATACACACAAGTGTAAGGGGATAAAGAATATGTACATAAAGATATACAGTGCCTTGCGAAAGTATTCGGCCCCCTTGAACTTTGAGACCTTTTGCCACATTTCAGGCTTCAAACATAAAGATATAAAACTGTATTTTTTTGTGAAGAATCAACAACAAGTGGGACACAATCATGAAGTGGAACGACATTTATTGGATATTTCAAACTTTTTTAACAAATCAAAAACTGAAAAATTGGGCGTGCAAAATTATTCAGCCCCCTTAAGTTAATACTTTGTAGCACCACCTTTTGCTGCGGTTACAGCTGTAAGTCGCTTGGGGTATGTCTCTATCAGTTTTTCACATCGAGAGACTGAATTTTTTTCCCATTCCTCCTTGCAAAACAGCTCGAGCTCAGTGAGGTTGGATGGAGAGCATTTGTGAACAGCAGTTTTCAGTTCTTTCCACAGATTCTCGATTGGATTCAGGTCTGGACTTTGACTTGGCCATTCTAACACCTGGATATGTTTATTTTTGAACCATTCCATTGTAGATTTTGCTTTATGTTTTGGATCATTGTCTTGTTGGAAGACAAATCTCCGTCCCAGTCTCAGGTCTTTTGCAGACTCCATCAGGTTTTCTTCCAGAATGGTCCTGTATTTGGCTCCATCCATCTTCCCATCAATTTTAACCATCTTCCCTGTCCCTGCTGAAGAAAAGCAGGCCCAAACCATGATGCTGCCACCACCATGTTTGACAGTGGGGATGGTGTGTTCAGGGTGATGAGCTGTGTTGCTTTTACGCCAAACATAACATTTTGCATTGTTGCCAAAAAGTTCAATTTTGGTTTCATCTGGCCAGAGCACCTTCTTCCACATGTTTGGTGTGTCTCCCAGGTGGCTTGTGGCAAACTTTAAACAACACTTTTTATGGATATCTTTAAGAAATCCCACTCTTTCTTCTTCCCACTCTTCCATAAAGGCCAGATTTGTGCAATATACGACTGATTGTTGTCCTATGGACAGAGTCTCCCACCTCAGCTGTAGATCTCTGCAGTTCATCCAGAGTGATCATGGGCCTCTTGGCTGCATCTCTGATCAGTCTTCTCCTTGTATGAGCTGAAAGTTTAGAGGGACGGCCAGGTCTTGGTAGATTTGCAGTGGTCTGATACTCCTTCCATTTCAATATCATCGCTTGCACAGTGCTCCTTGGGATATTTAAAGCTTGGGAAATCTTTTTGTATCCAAATCCAGCTTTAAACTTCTTCACAACAGTATCTCGGACCTGCCTGGTGTGTTCCTTGTTCTTCATGATGCTCTCTGCGCTTTTAACGGACCTCTGAGACTATCACAGTGCAGGTGCATTTATACGGAGACTTGATTACACACAGGTGGATTGTATTTATCATCATTAGTCATTTAGGTCAACATTGGATCATTCAGCGATCCTCACTGAACTTCTGGAGAGAGTTTGCTGCACTGAAAGTAAAGGGGCTGAATAATTTTGCACGCCCAATTTTCAGTTTTTGATTTGTTAAAAAAGTTTGAAATATCCAATAAATGTTGTTCCACTTCATGATTGTGTCCCACTTGTTGTTGATTCTTCACCAAAAAATACAGTTTTATATCTTTATGTTTGAAGCCTGAAATGTGGCAAAAGGTCGCAAAGTTCAAGGGGGCCGAATACTTTCGCAAGGCACTGTATGAATGAGTGATGGTACAGAGCGGCATAGGCAAGATACAGTAGATGGTATCGAGTACAGTATATACATATGAGATGAGTATGTAAACAAAGTGGCATAGTTAAAGTGGCTAGTGTTACATGTATTACATAAAGATGCAGTAGATGATGTAGAGTACAGTATATACGTATACATATGAGATGAATAATGTAGGGTATGTAAACATTATATTAGGTAGCATTGTTTAAAGTGGCTAGTGATATATTTTACATAATTTCCCATCAATTCCCATTATTAAAGTGGCTGGAGTTGAGTCAGTGTGTTGGCAGCAGCCACTCAATGTTAGTGGTGGCTGTTTAACAGTCTGATGGCCTTGAGATAGAAGCTGTTTTTCAGTCTCTCGGTCCCAGCTTTGATGCACCTGTACTGACCTCGCCTTCTGGATGATAGCGGGGTGAACAGGCAGTGGCTCGGGTGGTTGTTGTCCTTGATGATCTTTATGGCCTTCCTGTAACATCGGGTGGTGTAGCTGTCCTGGAGGGCAGGTAGTTTGCCCCCCCGGTGATGCGTTGTGCAGACCTCACTACCTTCTGGAGAGCCTTATGGTTGTGGGCGGAGCAGTTGCCGTACCAAGCGGTGATACAGCCCGCCAGGATGCTCTCGATTGTACATCTGTAGAAGTTTGTGAGTGCTTTTGGTGACAAGCCAAATTTCTTCAGGCTCCTGAGGTTGAAGAGGCACTGCTGCGCCTTCTTCACGATGCTGTCTGTGTGGGTGGACCAATTCAGTTTGTCTGTGATGTGTATGCCGAGGAACTTAAAACTTGCTACCATCTCCACTACTGTTCCATCGATGTGGATGGGGGGTGTTCCCTCTGCTGTTTCCTGAAGTCCACAATCATCTCCTTAGTTTTGTTGACGTTGAGTGTGAGGTTATTTTCCTGACACCACACACCGAGGGCCCTCACCTCCTCCCTGTAGGCCGTCTCGTCGTTGTTGGTAATCAAGCCTACCACTGTTGTGTCGTCCGCAAACTTGATGATTGAGTTGGAGCGTGCGTGGCCACGCAGTCGTGGGTGAATAGGGAGTACAGGAGAGGGCTCAGAACGCACCCTTGTGGGGCCCCAGTGTTGAGGATCAGCGGGGTGGAGATGTTGTTGCCTACCCTCACCACCTGGGGGCGGCCTGTCAGGAAGTCCAGTACCCAGTTGCACAGGGCGGGGTCGAGACCCAGGGTCTCGAGCTTGATGACGAGCTTGGAGGGTACTATGGTGTTAAATGCCGAGCTGTAGTCGATGAACAGCATTCTCACATAGGTATTCCTCTTGTGCAGATGGGTTAGGGCAGTGTGCAGTGTGGTTGAGATTGCATCGTCTGTGGACCTATTTGGGCGGTAAGCAAATTGGAGTGGGTCTAGGGTGTCTGGTAGGGTGGAGGTGATATGGTCCTTGACTAGTCTCTCAAAGCACTTCATAATGACGGAAGTGAGTGCTACGGGTCTGTAGTCGTTTAGCTCAATTACCTTAGCTTTCTTGAGAACAGGAACAATGGTGGCCCTGTTGAAGCATGTGGGAACAGCAGACTGGGATAGGGATTGATTGAATATATCCGTAAACACACCAGCCAGCTGGTCTGCGCATGATCTGAGGGCACGGCTGGGGATGCCGTCTGGGCCTGCAGCCTTGCGAGGGTTAACACGTTTAAATGTTTTACTCACCTCGGCTGCAGTGAAGGAGAGGCCGCATGTTTTGGTTGCAGGCCGTGTCAGTGGCACTGTATTGTCCTCAAAGCGGGCAAAAAAGTTATTTAGTCTGCCTGGGAGCAAGACATCCTGGTCCGTGACGGGGCTGGTTTTCTTTTTGTAATCCGTGATTGACTGTAGACCCTGCCACATACCTCTTGTGTCTGAGCCGTTGAATTGAGATTCTACTTTGTCTCTATACTGACGCTTCGCTTGTTGGATTGCCTTGCGGAGGGAATAGCTACACTGTTTGTATTCGGTCATGTTTCCAGTCACCTTGCCCTAATTAAAAGCAGTGGTTCGCGCTTTCAGTTTCACGCAAATGCTGCCATCAATCCACGGTTTCTGGTTTGGGAATGTTTTAATCGTTGCTATGGGAACGACATCTTCAATCACTTTCTAATGAACTCGCACACCGAATCAGCATATTCGTCAATGTTGTTGCCTGACGCAATACGAAAGATATCCCAGTCCACGTGATGGAAGCAGTCTTGGAGTGTGGAATCAGATTGGTCAGACCAGCGTTGAACAGACCTCAGCGTGGGAGCTTCTTGTTTTAGTTTCTGTCTGTAGGCAGGGATCAACCAAATGGAGTTGTGGTCAGCTTTTCCAAAAGGAGGGCGGGGCAAGGCCTTATATGCGTTGCGGAAGTTAGAATAGCAGTGATCCAAGGTTCTGCCAGCCCTGGTTGCGCAATCGATATGCTGATACAATTTAGGGAGTCTTGTTTTCAGATTAGCCTTGTTAAAATCCCCAGCTACAATGAATGCAGCCTCAGGATGTATGGATTCCAGTTTGCAAAGAGTCAAATAAAGTTCGTTCAGAGCCATTGATGTGTCTGCTTGGGGGGAATATATACGGCTGTGATTATAATCGAAGAGAATTCCCTTGGTAGATAATGCGGTCGACATTTGATTGTGAGGAATTCTAAATCAGGTGAACAGATGGACTTGAGTTCCTGTATGCTTTTGTGACCACACCACGTCTCGTTAGCCATAAGGCATACGCCCCCGCCCCTCTTCTTACCAGAAAGATGTTTGTTTCTGTCGGCGCGATGCGTGGAGAAACCAGCTGGCTGCACCGACTCCGATAGCGTCTCTCCAGTGAGCCATGTTTCCGTGAAGCAAAGAATGTTAGTCTCTGATGTCCCTCTGGAATGCTACCCTTGCTCGGATTTCATCAACCTTGTTGTCAAGAGACTGGACATTGGCGAGAAGTATACTGGGGAGTGGTGCACGATGTGCCCGTCTCCGGAGTCTGACCAGAAGACCGCTACGTTTCCCTCTTTTACGAAGTTGTTTTTTGGGGTCGCTGGCTGGGATCCATTCCGTTGTCCTGGGTGAAAGGCAGAACACAGGATCCGCTTCGCGAAAGTCATATTCTTGGTCGTACTAATGGTGAGTTGACGCTGCTCTTATATTCAGTAGTTCTTCTCGACTGTATGTAATGAAACCTATGATGACCTGGGGTACTAATGTAAGAAATAACACGTAATAAAAAACAGAAAACTGCATAGTTTCCTAGGAACGCGAAGCGAGGCGGCCATCTCTGTCGGCGCCGGAAGTTCTCAGTGTTGCTTCCTAAGTGGACAGTTTGATTTCACAGAAGTGTGATTGACTTGGAGTTACATTGTGTTGTTTAAGTGTTCCCTTTATTTTTTTGAGCAGTGTATTTTCTACATTGTAGAATAACAGTGAAGATGTCACAACTATGAAATAACACCGGTCTCCCGCTTGCCCTGCATTCTGTAGTACAGACTTGGCCTGCTCTCCCATATGTAAGGAATTAGGCACTTTCCCATGTTTACTACAGTATGTATTGTAGACTGCACAGTAGCCTAATAAACATATAAACACATTTTGTTTACAAAATAATGATAAAAAATACTCTTTCAAAATGCAGATGTTGATTTAGTTATGGATACAAAACAAATTACTATGGGAATAAATATCACTGATTTACAGAAATATTGGAACAAAGTTGTCTAATGAAGGCAAACAATTTAGAATCTTCCAATCCTGTAGCCTACTCCCGATCGTCATGTTGTACATCGCCATATTTTCCATTTCATCCTAACAGAAACCCTGAGGGTCTTGTTTTTCATTTTTCTCTGAATAGAAACACCATAATATTAATCAAATGAATTAAGCCAAATTTCTTAATCAGTCCCCTATACTATTTTATTACAAAAAAGACTTTAAATGATCTGGTATTACCAATTCGGAATACTATCAAATGCTTCTCAAAGATACCCTCTGGTGGTCAAATGAGCAAAACAGGAAAAAATGGCTGAGAATTAAATGACATGCCACAGAATGCTGCAGCAGCACGCAAGGTGCGCAACAGTATAACGCAACTTTTAAAGGAGTATACTGTATACTATCTAAACATCTGTACTAGTTACTGTATACACCTATATTATCTACTGTATACACCTATATTCCCTACTTTATACACCTATATTATCTATATACAGTGGGGCAAAAAAGTATTTAGTCAGCCACCAATTGTGCAAGTTCTCCCACTTAAAAAGATGAGAGAGGCCTGTAATTTTCATCATAGGTACACTTCAACTATGACAGACAAAATGAGAAAAAAAATCCAGAAAATCACATTGTAGGAATTTTAATGAATTTATTTGCAAATTATGGTGGAAAATAAGTATTTGGTGAATAACAAAAGTGTATCTCAATATTTTGTTATATACCCTTTGTTGGCAATGACAGAGGTCAAACGTTTTCTATAAGTCTTCACAAGGTTTTCACACACTGTTGCTGGTATTTTGGCCCATTCCTCCATGCAGATCTCCTCTAGAGCAGTGATGTTTTGGGGCTGTTGCTGGGCAACACGGACTTACAACTCCCTCCAAAGATGTTCTATGGGGTTGAGATCTGGAGACTGGCTAGGCCACTCCAGGTCCTTGAAATGCTTCTTACGAAGCCACTCCTTCGTTGCCCGGGCGGTGTGCTTGGGATCATTGTCATGCTGAAAGACCCAACCACGTTTCATCTTCAATGCCCTTGCTGATGGAAGGAGGTTTTCACTCAAAATCTCATGATATTTGGCCACATTCATTCTTTCCTTTACACGGATCAGTCGTCCTGGTCCCTTTGCAGAAAAACAGCCCCAAAGCATGATGTTTCCACCCCCATGCTTCACAGTAGGTATGGTGTTCTTTGGATGCAACTCAGCATTCTTTGTCCTCCAAACACGACGAGTTGAGTTTTTACCAAAAAGTTAAATATTGGTTTTATCTGACCATATGACATTCTCCCAATCTTCTTCTGGATCATCCAAATGCTCTCTAGCAAACTTCAGATGGACCTGGACATGTACTGGCTTAAGCAGGGGGACACGTCTGGCACTGCAGGATTTGAGTCCCTGGCGGCGTAGTGTGTTACTGATGGTAGGCTTTGTTACTTTGGTCTCAGCTCTCTGCAGGTCATTCACTAGGTCCCCCGTGTGGTTCTGGGATTTTTGCTCACCAGTCTTGTGATCATTTTGACCCCACGGGGTGAGATCTTGCGTGGAGCCCCAGATCGAGGGAGATTATCAGTGGTCTTGTATGTCTTCCATTTCCTAATAATTGCTCCCACAGTTGATTTCTTCAAACCAAGCTGCTTACCTATTGCAGATTCAGTCTTCCCAGTCTGGTGCAGGTCTACAATTTTGTTTCTGGTGTCCTTTGACAGCTCTTTGGTCTTGGCCATAGTGGAGTTTGGAGTGTGACTGTTTGAGGTTGTGGACAGGTGTCTTTTATACTGATAACAAGTTCAAACAGGTGCCATTAATTGGGATCTTCTTTGTTCAACATTTGAAGCTGCACAAAGAGTGGTAAGTCGTGGCTAATATAGCTGACAGCTATATATTTTATTACTTTACTAGTGTATCATGTAGGCTAACGTGACGTTAAATCAATGAGCATCCACATAGTCAGTCAGTGTGGGAACGTGATCGTTGCACCCAGATTGAGCTAACTCTGGCTAGGCGGTTGGTAGCCTAAATCCTGCCTGGTGCCATTAATTGGGATCTATACCATCTACTGTATACACCTATACCATCTACTGTGTACACCTATACCATCTACTGTATACACCTGTATTTACTGTGTACACCTAGACTATCTACTGCATACACCTAGACCATCTACTGCATACACCTAGACCATCTACTGCATACACCTAGACCATCTACTGCATACACCTAGACCATCTACTGCATACACCTAGACCATCTACTGCATACACCTAGACCATCTACTGCATACACCTAGACCATCTACTGTATACACCTAGACCATCTACTGTATACACCTAGACCATCTACTGCATACACCTAGACCATCTACTGCATACACCTAGACCATCTACTGTATACACCTAGACCATCTACTGTATACACCTAGACCATCTACTGTATACACCTAGACCATCTACTGTACCTATACTAACTATACAGCTGTACTAAACTCATCAAAAAAAAGAAACATCCTCTCAACTGTGTTTATTTTCAGCAAACTTAACATGTGTAAGTATTTGTATGAACAAAACAAGATTCAACAACTGAGACATAAACTGAACAAGTTCCACAGACATGTGACTAACAGAAATGGAATAATGTGTCCCTGAACAAAGGGAAGGTCAAAATCAAAAGTAACAGTCAGTATCTGGTGTGGCCACCAGCTGCATTAAGTACTGCAGTGCATCTCCTCCTCATGGACTGCAGCAGATTTACCAGTTCTTGCTGTGAGATGTTACCCCCACTCTTCCACCAAGGCACCTGCAAGTTCCCGGACATTTCTGGGGGGAATGGCCCTTGCCCTCACCCTCCGAACAAACCGGTCCCAGACGTGCTCAATGGGATTGAGATCCGGGCTCTTCGCTGGCCATGGCAGAACTCTGACATTCCTGTCTTGCAGGAAATCACGCACAGAACGAGCAGTATGGCTGGTGGCATTGTCATACTGAAGGGTCATGTCAGGATGAGCCTGCAGGAAGGGTACCAAGAGGGAGGATGTCTTCCCTGTAACACACTGCGTTGAGATTGCCTGCAATGACAACAAGCTCAGTCCAATGATGCTATGACACACTGCCTCAGACCATGACGGACCCTCCACCTCCAAATCGATCCCGCTCCAGAGTACAGGCCGGTGTAACGCTCATTCCTTCGATGATAAACGCAAATCCGACCATCATCTCTGGTGAGACAAAACCGCGACTCGTCAGTGAAGAGCACTTTTTGCCAGTCCTGTCTGGTCCAGCGATGGTGGGTTTGTGCCCAAAGGCGACGTTGTTGCCGGTGATGTCTGATGAGGACCTGCCTTTACAACAGGCCTAAAAGCCCTCAGTCCAGCCTCTCTCAGCCTATTGTGGACAGTCTGAATGCTGATGGAGGGATTGTGCGTTTCTGGTGTAACTCGGGCAGTTGGTGTTGTCATCCTGTCCTGCAGGTGTGATGTTCGGATGTTCTGATCCTGTGCAGGTGTTGTTACACGTGTTGTGCCACTGTGAGGATGATCAGCTGTCCGTCCTGTCTCCCTGTAGCGCTGTCTTAGGCGTCTCACAGTACGGACATTGCAATTTATTGCCCTGGCCACAACTGGAGTCCTCATGCCTCCTTGCAGCATGCTTAAGGCACATTCACGCAGATGAGCAGGGATCCTGGCCATCTTTATTTTGGTGTTTTTCAGAGTCAGTAGAAAGGCCTCTTTAGTGTTCTAAGTTTTCATAACTGTGTCCTTAATTGCCTACTGTCTGTAAGCTGTTAGTCTTAACGACCGTTCCACAGGTGCATGTTCATTAATTGTTCATGGGTCAATGAACAAGCATGGGAAACAGTGTTTAAACCCTTTACAATGAAGATCTGTGAAGTTATTTTGATTTTTACGAATTATCTTTGAACGACGGAGTCTTGACATTTTTTTTTATTGCGTTTATCTACACACCTATACTATCTACTGTAAACATCTATACTTACTATACACCTATGCTAAATATACACCTATGCTAACTATACATCTGTTCTAACTATACAGCTATACTATCTACTGTAAACATCTATACTAGCTATACACTTATACCATCTACTGTATACACCTATCCCATCTACTGTATACACCTATCCCATCTACTGTATACACCTATGCTATGTATACACCTGTACTATATATACACCTATTCTATCTACACATCTATACTATCTCTACAGCTGTACTATATTTACGGCTATAAATCTATACACCTGTCTACTGTATACACCTATACTGTCTACTGTTTACACCTCTACTGTCAACACATATATCTACTGTAAACATCTATACTATCTCTACACCTGTACTATCTATAGGTATAGTATAGCTGCATAGATGTGTCTACTTTATACACCTATACTATCTACTGTATACACCTATACAGTCTACTGTATACACCTCTACTATCTACGAACCTATTCTATCTACTGGGAACATCTATACTTCCTATACTGTCTACTGTATACACATATACTGTCTACTGTGAACATCAATACTATATATACACCTGTAAATCTATACACTGATACTATCTATGGTATACACCTGTACTGTCTACTGTATACACCAATACTGTCTACTGTACACCTATACTGTCTACTGTACACACCTATACTGTCTAGTGTATACACCTATACTGTCTACTGTGAACATCAATACTATCTATACACCTGTAAATCTATACACTTATACTATCTATGGTATACTGTCTACTGTATCTACTGTATACACCTGTACTGTCTACTGTGAACATCAATACTATCTATACACCTGTAAATCTATACACTTATACTATCTACGGTATACTGTCTACTGTATCTACTGTATACACCTGTACTATCTACAGTGGCAAGAAAAAGTGAACCCTTTGAAATGACCTGGATTTCTGAATAAATTGGTCTGATCTTCATCTAAGTCACAACAATAGACAAACATAGTGTGCTTAAACTAATAACACACAATTTAGTGTATGTTTCTTGTCTATATTGAATACATAATTTAAACTTTCACAGTGTAGGTTTGTTTAGTTCACAGTGTAGGTTTGTTTAGTAAGTGAACGCCAAGGCTAATGACTTTTCCAAAAGCAAAAGGAGTCAGGAGTCCGCTAACCTGGAGTCAAGTCAATGAAATGAGATTGGAGATGTTTGTTAGAGCTGCCTTGCCCTATAAAGAACTCACCTAATTTGAGTTTGCTATAGACAAATTGTCTATAAATGGAGAAAGTTCATCACTGTTGCTACTCTCCCTAGGAGTGGCCGTCCTGCAAAGATGACTGCAAGAGCACAACGCAGAATTCTCAATGAGGTAAGAAGAATCAGAGAGTCAGCTAAAGACTTACAGAAATCACTGGAACATGCATAACATCTCTGTTGATGAGTCTACGATACGTAAAACACTAAACAAGACTGGTGTTAATGGAGGACACCATGGAAGAAGCCACTGCAGTTTTGCACACTATTGGCATTCTCTCAACCAGCGTCGCCTGGAATGCTTTTCCAACAGTCTTGGCGTTCCCACATATGCTGAGTACTTGTTGGCTGATTTTCAATTACTCTGCGGTCCAACTCATCCCAAACCATCTCAATTTGGTTGAGGTTGGGTGATTGTGGAGGACAGGTCATCTGATGCAGCACTCCATCACTCTCATTCTAGGTCAAATAGGCCTTTCACAGCCTGGAGGTGTTTTGGGTCATTGTCCTGTTGAAAAACAAAATATAATCCCATCTGGTTTGAGCTAAGTGGGACTGGCGTATCACCGCAGAATGCTGTGGTAGCCAAGCTGGTTAAGTGTGCCTTGAATTCTAAATAAATCATAGACGGTGTCACCAGCAAAGCACCTCCACACCATCACACCACCTCCTCCATGCTTTACGGTTGGAAATACACATGCGGAGATCATCCGTTCACCCACACCGTGTTTCTCAAAGATACGGCGGTTGGAACCAAAAATCTCCAATTTGGACTCATCCGACCAAAGGACAGATTTCCACTGGTTTAATGTCCATTGCTCGTGTTTCTTGGCCCAAGCAAGTATCTTCTTCTTATTGGGGTCCTTTAGTAGTTTCTTTGCAGCAATTCATCCATAAAGGCCTGATTCACATAGTCTTCTCTGAACAGTTGATGTTGAGATGTGTCTGTTACTTGAACTCTGAAGTATTTACTTGCAATTTCTAGTGCTGGTAACTCTAATGAACTTACAGTGCCTTGCGAAAGTATTCGGCCCCCTTGAACTTT
Source organism: Oncorhynchus tshawytscha (assembly GCF_018296145.1). Lineage (NCBI taxonomy): Eukaryota > Metazoa > Chordata > Actinopteri > Salmoniformes > Salmonidae > Oncorhynchus > Oncorhynchus tshawytscha. The sequence goes on from NC_056429.1 coordinate 13,891,497, forward strand.
GCAACCTTTTGCCACATTTCAGGCTTCAAACATAAAGATATAAAACTTTATTTTTTTTGTGAAGAATCAACAACAAGTGGGACACAATCATGAAGTGGAATGACATTTATTGGATATTTCAAACTTTTTTAACAAATCAAAAACTGAAAAATTGGGCGTGCAAAATTATTCAGCCCCCTTAAGTTAATACTTTGTAGCGCCACCTTTTGCTGTGATTACAGCTGTAAGTCGCTTGGGGTATGTCTCTATCAGTTTTGCACATCGAGAGACTGACATTTTTTCCCATTCCTCCTTGCAAAACAGCTCGAACTCAGTGAGGTTGGATGGAGAGCATTTGTGAACAGCAGTTTTCAGTTCTTTCCACAGATTCTCGATTGGATTCAGGTCTGGACTTTGACTTGGCCATTCTAACACCTGGATATGTTTATTTTTGAACCATTCCATTGTAGATTTTGCTTTGTTTTGGATCATTGTCTTGTTGGAAGACAAATCTCCGTCCCAGTCTCAGGTCTTTTGCAGACTCCATCAGGTTTTCTTCCAGAATGGTCCTGTATTTGGCTCCATCCATCTTCCCATCAATTTTAACCATCTTCCCTGTCCCTGCTGAAGAAAAGCAGGCCCATATCATGATGCTGCCACCACCATGTTTGACAGTGGGGATGGTGTGTTCAGGGTGATGAGCTGTGTTGCTTTTACGCCAAACATAACGTTTTGCATTGTTGCCAAAAAGTTCAATTTTGGTTTCATCTGGCCAGAGCACCTTCTTCCACATGTTTGGTGTGTCTCCCAGGTGGCTTGTGGCAAACTTTAAACGACACTTTTTATGGATATCTTTAAGAAATGGCTTTCTTCTTGCCACTCTTCCATAAAGGCCAGATTTGTGCAATATACGACTGATTGTTGTCCTATGGACAGAGTCTCCCACCTCAGCTGTAGATCTCTGCAGTTCATCCAGAGTGATCATGGGCCTCTTGGCTGCATCTCTGATCAGTCTTCTCCTTGTATGAGCTGAAAGTTTAGAGGGACGGCCAGGTCTTGGTAGATTTGCAGTGGTCTGATACTCCTTCCATTTCAATATCATCGCTTGCACAGTGCTCCTTGGGATATTTAAAGCTTGGGAAATCTTTTTGTATCCAAATCCGGCTTTAAACTTCTTCACAACAGTATCTCTGACCTGCCTGGTGTGTTCATTGTTCTTCATGATGCTCTCTGCGCTTTTAACGGACCTCTGAGACTATTACAGTGCAGGTGCATTTATACGGAGACTTGATTACACACAGGTGGATTGAATTTATCATCATTAGTCATTTAGGTCAACATTGGATCATTCAGAGATCCTCACTGAACTTCTGGAGAGAGTTTGCTGCACTGAAAGTAAAGGGGCTGAATAATTTTGCACGCCCAATTTTTCAGTTTTTGATTTGTTAAAAAAGTTTTAAATATCCAATAAATGTCGTTCCACTTCATGATTGTGTCCCACTTGTTGTTGATTCTTCACAAAAAAATACAGTTTTATATCTTTATGTTTGAAGCCTGAAATGTGGCAAAAGGTCGCGAAGTTCAAGGGGGCCGAATACTTTCGCAAGGCACTGTATCCTCTGCAGCAGAGGTAACTCTGGGTCTTCCATTCCTGTGGCGGTCCTCATGAGAGCCAGTTTCATCATAACACTTGATGGTTTTTGCTACTGCAGTTGAAGAAACTTTGAAAGTTCTTGAAATGTTCCATATTGACTGACCTTAAGGTAATGATGAACTGTAGTTTCTCTTTGCTTATTTGAGCTGTTCTTGCCATAATATGTCAAGAACAGGATTTTATTGTTTTATTGATCTTGTCTTTGTAATCTTTGCTGATGCTTGTGGTGATCAAACAATTTTTCAAGTTGGGATCAATAAACTACTTTACTCTGTAGAAGTGTGATCTGAATTCTAAAATTCTATAGGATGAGTTTGCTGCATGGTTTACATTTCTGTTGGTGATCCACACTGATGGTTTGTACATCTTATTCAATTTGTTTATTGCTATATTACTTTAAATCCCCGTTCAATCACATTTTTAAAGACACTTCAGAACATTGCCCTCAGACCACTTTGTATAGAAGATTAATATTTTCACACAAGGTCAATGGATTCAAAGGATAACAGTGTGCAAAATAAGCCATCATACATTTAAAAATGGCAATTACTGAAGAACACCTGAATGTGTGGGTCAGATGAGGTTCACGTCCTTGCTTTGAAATCAGAATACATAACAATGTGTTTGTAAATGTCTTTGTAGTTTTATTACAAGGCCTCTCACACCTCTCTCCTGGCCACAAAGAATGACAATGTTTCTTCTTCTATTCTTATTTATGCAAATAATCTCATACAAGGTTAATTCAATTAAGTCTCTGGTATATTATACTGGTGTAGTTTACAGTGGCTTCAGAAAGTATTCACACCCCTTGACTTTTTCCAATTTGTGTTGTGCAAGTGCCTGAATATAAAATGGATTCAATTGTGATTTAGTGTCACTGGCCTACACACAATAACCCATCATGTCAAAGTGCAATTAGGTTTTTCAATTATTATTTTTACAAATTCATAAAAAATTAAAAGCTGAATTGTCTTGAGTCAATAAGTATTCAACCCCTTATGTTAAGCCTAAATAAGTTCAGGAGTAAAAATGTTCTCAAGTCGCATAATAAGTTGCAATAGTGTTTAACACACACAATTATCTTTAAGGTCCCTTGGTCGAGCATTGAATATCAAACACAGATTCAACAACATAGACCAGGGAGGTTTTCCAATGCTTCGCAAAGAAGGGCACCTATTGGAAGGTGGCAACAACAACAAAAAAGCAAACATTGAATAGCCCTTTGACCATGGTGAAGTTATTCATTATGGATGGTGTATCAATACACTCAGTCACTACAAAGATACAGGCGTTCTTCCTCACTCAGTTGCCGGAGAGGAAGGAAACTGCTCGGGGATTTCACCATGAGGTCAATGGTGTCTTTAAAACAGTTACAGACTTTAATTCCTGTGATCTGAGAATGGCTTTTTAAAAATTGTAGTTACTCCACAATACGAACCTAAATGACAGTGTGAAAAGAAGGAAGCCTGCACAGAATACAAAGCAATTAACTTTTTGTCCTGAATACAAAGCGTTGTGTTTATGTTTGGGGCAAATCCAATATATTACTGAGAACTGCTCTCCATATTTTCAAGCATGGTAGTGGCTGCATCATGTTATGGGTATGCTTTGTAATCATTATGGAATGGGGAATTTTTTTCACGATAAAATAACTAAATGGAGCCAAGCACAGACAAAATACTAGAGGAATTCCTGGTTCCATCTGATTTCCTCCAGACACTGGGAGATTAATTCACCTTTCAGCAGGACAATAACTTCAAACACAAGGCAAAATATACACTGGAGGTAGTTACCAAGAAGAAAGTGAATGTTGCCGAGTTACAGTTTCGACTTAAATTTGCTTGATAAAATATGGCAAGACATGAAAATGGTTGTCAATGATCAACAACCAATTTGACAGAGCTAGAATAATATTGTACAATCCAGGTGTGCAAAGCACTCAGAGACTTACCCAGAAAGATTCACAATTGTAATCTCTGCCGAAGGTGATTCTAATGTGTAATTATTCCGTGCTGTGAATACTTCTGTGAATGAGATATATCTGTATTTCATTTTCAGTACATTTGCGAAAATCTCTAAAAACGTGTTTTCACTTTGTCATTATGGGGTATTGTGTGTCAATGGGTGAGAGGAAAATAATTATTAAATACATTTTGAATTCGTCTGTAACAACAAAATGTGGATTAAGTTGCAGGGTATGAATACTTTCTGAAGGCACTGTAGATGCATACGTAGATAGTGTAGGTGTTGGTATAGGTCTTTAAAGTAGATAGTCTAGGTGTATAGATAGTATAGGTGTACACAGTAGATAGTATAGGCAGTATATACAGTGCCTTGCGAAAGTATTCACCCCCCTTGGCATTTTTCCTATTTTGTTGCATTACAACCTGTAATTTAAATTGATGTTTATTCAGATTTCATGTAATGGACATGCACAAAATAGTCTGAATTGGTGAAGTGAAATTATATATTTTTTTAATATATACAAAACGGAAAAGTGTTGCGTGCATATGTATTTTGCTATGAAGCCCCTAAATAAGATTTGGTGCGACCAATTACCTTCAGAAGTCACATAGTTAGTTCGATTGCACACAGATGGACATTATTTAAGTGTCAGATGATCTCAGTATATATACACCTGTTCTATAATGCCCCAGAGTCTGCAACACCACTAAGCAAGGGGCATCACCAAGCAAGCTCCACCATGAAGACCAAAGAGTTCGCCAAACAGGTCAGGGACAAAGTTGTGGCGCACCATTAAATCCATTTAAAAATGGAAAGAATATGGCACCAGAATAAACCTGTTAAGAGAGGGCCACCCACCAAAACTCACAGACCTGGCAAGGAGGGCATTATTCAGAGAGGCAACAAAGAGACCAAAGATAACCCTGAAGGAGCTGCAAAGCTCCACAGCAGAGATTGGAGTATCTGTCCGTAGGACCACTTTAAGCTGTACACTCCACAGAGCTGGGCTTTACGGAAGAGTGTCCAGAAAAAAAGCCATTGTTTAAAGAAAAAAATAAGCAAACACGTTTGGTATTTGCCAAAAGACATGTGGGAGGCTCCCCAAACATATGGAAGAAGGTACTCTGGTTAGATGAGAAATTCTTGAGGGAAACCTGTTTCAGTCTTCAAGAGATTTGAGACTGGGATGGAGGTTCACCTTCCAGCAGGACAATGACCCTAAGCATACTGCTAAAGCAACACTTGAGTGGTTTAAGGGGAAACATTTAAATGTCTTGAATGGCCTAGTCAAAGCTCAGACCTCAATCCAATTGAGAATCTGTGGTATGACTTAAAGATTGCAGTCAACCAGCAGAACCCATCCAACTTGAAGGAGCTGGAGCAGTTTTGGCTTGAAAAATGGGCCTTTGAAGAAAGGTGTGTGTGTGTATATATAGATTTATACAGTAGATAGTATAGGTGTATAGATACTATATGTGTATAGGTGTTTACAGTAGTTAGTATAGGTAAAGATGTATTCAGTAGATATAAGAATATAGATAGTACAGCTGTATTGATAGTATAGGTGTGTGGGTAGTATAGATGTTTACAGTAGATATTATTGGTATAGGTGTATAGATAGTATAGGTGTATACAGTAGATTTTATAGGTATAGGTGTATAGGTATATAGAGAGTATAGATAGTATAAGTGTATAGCTGTAGATAGTATTGGTGTGCAGATAGTATAGGTGTGTAGATGGTAAAGGTGTTTACAGTAGGTAATATACGTGTATAGATAGTGTACATGTTTACAGTAGATAATATAGGTATAGGTGTACAGATAGTATGGGTGTTTCCAGTAGATAGCATAGGTGTATAGATTGTAAAAGAGTATAGATGTTTACAGTAGATAGTACAGCTTTGTACATAGTACATAGGTGTATACAGTAGATATTATAGGTATGTGTATAGATTGTATTGGTGTATAGGTATAGCTAGTATGGGTGTATACAGTAGGTATAGGTGTATAGAGTGTATAACTAGTATATGTGTATACAGTGGATGGTATAGGTGTATTGATGTTTCAGGTGTACAGTTAGTATTGGTGTATAGGTGTTTACAGTAGTTAGTACAGGCATGTAGATAGTACAAGTGTATACAGTAGTATAGGTGTATAGATAGTATAGCTGTATAAGTATATAGCTAGTATAGGTGTAAACAGTAGATAGTATAGGTGTATACAGCAGATAATGTAGGTGTATAGATAGTATATGTGTCGAGATAGTATAGGTGTATAGATTATATTGGCATAAAGATATTAAAGCTGTATAGGTGTATAGATAGTAAAGCTGTATAGATTCTATAGGTGTGTAGATTATATAGGTGTTTACAGTAGATAGTATAATTGTTTACAGTAGATAGTATTGGTGTATAGATAGTATATGCGTATGGATAGTATAGGTATAAAAAATCAGCGTGAAAAGAAACGTCCTCTCATTTTCAACTGCGTTTATTGTCAGTAATCTTAACGTGTAAATATTTGCATGAACATAAGATTCAACAACTGAGACCTGAACTGAACAAGTTCCACAGACATGTGACTAACATAAATGGAATAATGTGTCCCTGAACAAAGGGAGGGTCAAAATCAAAAGTAACAGTCAGTATCTGGTGTGGCCACCAGCTGCATTAAGTACTTCAGTGCATCTCCTCCTCATTGACTGCACCAGATTTGCCCATTATTGCTGTGAGATGTTACCCCACTCTTACACCAAGGCACCTGCAAGTTCCCAGACATTTCTGGGGGGGAATGGCCCTTGCTCTCACCATCCGAACCAACAGGTTCCAGACTTGCTCAATGTGATTGAGATCCGGGATCTTCGCTGGCCATGGCAGAACACTGACATTCCTGTCTTGCAGGAAATCACGCACAGAACGAGCAGTATGGCTGGTGGCATTGTCATGCTGAAGGGTCATGTCAGGATGAGCCTGCAGGAAGGGTACCAAGAGGGAGGAGGAGGTCTTCCCTGTAACGCACAGCGTTGAGATTGCCTGCAATGACAACAAGCTCAGTCCGATGATGCTGTGACACACTGCCCCAGACCATGACGGACCCTCCAAATCGATCCCGCTCCAGAGTACAGGCCTCGGTGTAACGCTCATTCCTTCGAAGATAAACGCCGCCACCATCCCTCGTGAGACAAAACTGCGACTAGTCAGTGAAGAGCATTTTTGGCCAGTCCTGTCTGGTCCAGCGACGGTGGGTTTGTCCCTATAGGTGAAGTTGTTGCCGGTGATATCTGGTGATGACCTTTCTTACAACAGGCCTACAAGCCCTCAGTCCAGCCTCTCTCAGCCTATTGCAGATAGTCTGAGCATTGATGGAGGGATTGTGCATTTCTGGTGTAACTCGGGCAGTTGGTGTTGTCATCCTGTACCTGTCCCGTAGGTGTGATGTTCGGATGTACCAATCCTGTGCAGATGTTGTTACACGTGGTCTGCCACTGCGAGGACGATCAGCTGTCCATCCTGTCTCCCTTTTGTGCTCTCTTAGGCATCTCACACTATGGACATTGCAATTTATTGCCCTGGCCACATCTGCAGTCCTCAGGCATGCTGCAAGGAGGCATAAGGCACATTCACGCAGATGAGCAGGGACCCTGGGCATCTTTCTTTTGTTGTTTTTCCAGAGTCAGTAGAAAGGCCTCTTTAGTGTCCTAAGTTTTCATAACTGTGACCTTAATTGCCTACCGTCTGTAAGCTGTTAGTGTCTTAACGACCGTTCCACAGGTGCATGTTCATTAATTGTTTAATGGGAAACAGTGTTTAAACCATTCACAATGAAGATCTGTGAAGTTATTTGGATTTTTACGAATTATCTTGGAAAGACAGGGTCCTGAAAAGGGGACGTTTCTTTTTTTGCTGAGTTCAGTTAGTATTGGTGTATACAGTAGATAATATAGGTGTATAGATAGTATAGGCGTATAGACAGTGTAGGTGTATCAGTGGTATATATGTTTACAGTAGATAGTGTAGGTAAATATTTAGTATAGGCTTATACAGTAGATAATGTAGGTGTATAGGTGTTTACAGTAGATAGTATAGGTGTTTACAGTAGATAGTATAGGTGTTTACAGTAGATAGTATTATATATAGTTAGTATAGGTGTATACAATAGATAATATAGGTGTTTAGATAGTATAGGTGTAAACAGTAGATAATATAGGTATATGGTTAGCATTGGTGTATACATTAGACAATATTGATAGTTGTCACGCCCTGACCATAGAGAGCTGTTTCTTCTGTGTTGGTTGGGGCGTGACAGTGACTCGGGTGGGTTATCTAGGTGATTAATGATCTATGTTGGCCTGGTATGGTTCCCAATCAGAGGCAGCTGTTTATCATTGCCTCTGATTGGGGATCATATTTAGGCAGCCATTTCCCCAGTGCTTTGTGGGATCTTGTCTAGGTATAGTTGCCTGTGAGCACTTCATTGTGCTTTGTGGGGTCTTGTCTAGGTATGGTTGCCTGTGAGCTCTTCATTGTGCTTTGTGGGATCTTGTCTAGGTATAGTTGCCTGTGAGCTCTTCATTGTGCTTTGTGGGATCTTGTCTAGGTATAGTTGCCTGTGAGCACTTCATTGTGCTTTGTGGGATCTTGTCTAGGTATAGTTGCCTGTGAGCACTTCATTGTGCTTTGTGGGGTCTTGTCTAGGTATGGTTGCCTGTGAGCTCTTCATTGTGCTTTGTGGGATCTTGTCTAGGTATAGTTGCCTGTGAGCTCTTCATTGTGCTTTGTGGGATCTTGTCTAGGTATGGTTGCCTGTGAGCTCTTCATTGTGCTTTGTGGGATCTTGTCTAGGTATGGTTGCCTGTGAGCTCTTCATTGTGCTTTGTGGGATCTTGTCTAGGTATGGTTGCCTGTGAGCTCTTCATTGTGCTTTGTGGGATCTTGTCTAGGTATGGTTGCCTGTGAGCTCTTCATTGTGCTTTGTGGGATCTTGTCTAGGTATGGTTGCCTGTGAGCACTTCATTGTGCTTTGTGGGATCTTGTCTAGATATAGTTGCCTGTGAGCACTTCATTGTGCTTCACGTTTCGTTTTACGCTTTGTTTTTTCTTTGTCTTTTCCTAATAAAGAGGATGGAAACATACCACGCTGCGTCTTGGTCCACTCTTTATAACAATCGACAATTGTGTAGGTGTATAGGTGTTTACAGTAGATAGTATAGGTTTTTACAATAGATAGTATAGGTGTATAGACGGTATAGGTGTTTACAGTAGATAGTATAGGTGTATAGATAGTATGGGACACAGATAGTATAGGTGTATAGCTAGTATGGGTATAGATTGTATAGGTGTGTAGATAGTAGTCGTGTGTAGATAGTGTCAGTATATAGATAGTACAGCTGTATAGGATGTGAACCCTTTTGTTAATACCTGGATTTCTGCATAAATTGTTCTTCATCTAGGTGACAGCAATAGACGAACACAGTCTGCTTAAACTGATAACACTAACAATTATATGTTTTCATGTCTTTATTGAGCACACCTTGTCAACATTCACAGTGCAGGGTGGAACAAGTATGTGAACCCTTGGATTTAATAACTGGTTAACCCTCTGGCAGCAATAACCTCAACCAAATGTTTTCTGTAGTCAGGAGGAATTTCAGACCATTCCTCTTTACAAAACTGCTTCAGAATAGCAATATTCTTAGGATGGCTGGTGTGAACTGCTCTCTTGAGGTCATGCCACAGCATCTCAATCGGGTTGAGGTCAGGACTGGGCCTCTCCAGAAGTCGTATTTTCTTCTGTTAAAGCCATTCTGTTGTTGATTTACTTCTGTGTTTTGGGTCGTTGTCCTGTTGCATCACCCAACTTCTGCTGAGCTTCAGTTCGCTGACAGATAGCCTAACATTCTCTTGCAAAATATCTTTATAAACTTGGGAATTCATTTTTCTGGCAATGATAGCAAGCTGTCCAGACCCTGAGGCAGCAAAGCAGCCCCAAACCATGATGTTCCCTCAACCATACTTTCTAGTTTGGATGACATTTCGATGTTGGTATGCTGTGCCTTTTTTTCTCCACACATAGTGTTGTGTGTTCCCTCCAAACAGCTCAACTGTAGTTTCATCTGTCTACAGAATATGTTGCCAGTAGCGCTGTGGAACATCCAGGTGCACTTTTGCAAACTTCAGACGTGCAGCAATGTTTTTCTTTAGACAGCAGTGGCTTTTTCCGTGGTGTCGTCCCATGAACACCATTCTTGTTAAGTGTTTTACATATTGTAGACTCTTTAACAATGTTAGCATGTTACAGAGATTTCTGTAAGTCTTCAGCTGACACTCTAGGATTATTTTTTAACTTCATTGAGCATTCTGCTCTGTGCTCTTAGTCATTTTTGCAGGACAGCCACTCCTAGGGAGTGTAGCAACAGTGCTGAACTTTCTCCATTAATGGACAATTTGTCTTACCGTGGACTGATGAACATCAAGGCTTTTAGAGAAACTTTTGTAACCCTTTCCAGCTTTATGCAAGTCAATAATTATTAATCTTAGGTCTTCTGAGATCGCTTTTGTTCGAGGCATGGTTCACATCAGGCAATGCTTCTTGTGAATAGTAAACTCAAATTTTGTGAGTTTTTTTATAGGGCAAGGTAGCTCTAACCAACATCTCCAATCTCGTCTCATTGATTGGACCCCAGGTTAGTTGACTCCAATTAGCTTTTGGAGAAGTCATTAGCCTAGGGGTTCACATACTTTTCCCAACCTACACTGTGAATGTTTAAATGACGTATTCAATATAGACAAGAAAAATACAATCATCTGTGTGTTAGTTTAAGCACACTATGTTTGTCTATTGTTGTGACTTAGAGGAAGATCAGATCAAATTTGATGACCAATTTATGCAAAAATCCAGGTAATTCCAATGGGTTCACATACTTTTTCTTGCCACTGTATAAAATATATACAACACTTTTTTGGTAACTATATGATTCCATATGTGTTGTTTGATAGTTTTGATGTCTTCACTATTATTCTGCAATGTAGAAAATTGTACAAATTAAGAAAAACCATTGAATGAGTTGGCATGTCCAAATTTTTAACTGGTACTGTGTGTATATATATATATATATATATGTGTATATATGTATGTGTGTGTGTGTGTGTGTGTGTGTGTGTGTGTGTGTATATATATGTGTATGTGTATGTATATATGTGTATGTATATGTATGTATATGTGTGTATATGTATGTATGTATGTATGTATGTATGTATGTATGTATATATATATATATATATATGTGTGTATATGTATATATCAAATCAAATTTTATTTGTCACATACACATGGTTAGCAGATGTTAATGCGAGTGTAGCGAAATGGTTCAAAAATAAACATATCCAGGTGTTAGAATGGCAAAGTCAAAGTCCAGACCTGAATCCAATCGAGAATCTGTGGAAAGAACTGAAAACTGCTGTTCACAAATGCTCTCCATCCAACCTCACTCCATCCAACCTCACTGTTTTGCAAGGAGGAATGGGAAAAAATGTCAGTCTCTCGATGTGCAAAACTGATAGAGACATACCCCAAGCGACTTACAGCTGTAATCGCAGCAAAAGGTGGCGCTACAAAGTATTAACTTAAGGGGGCTGAATAATTTTGCACGCCCAATTTTTCAGTTTTTGATTTGTTAAAAAAGTTTTAAATATCCAATAAATGTCGTTCCACTTCATGATTGTGTCCCACATGTTGTTGATTCTTCACAAAAAAATACAGTTTTATATCTTTATGTTTGAAGCCTGAAATGTGGCAAAAGGTCGCAAAGTTCAAGGGGGCCGAATACTTTCGCAAGGCACTGTACATATATGTATATATATATATATATGTTCCACCCACTTATAAAACCAAAGCTGCGCCCCTGCTATTTCCTGTTGTAATAACAACCCTTAACACATTCCAGACAACCATTAGCGTATCCCTAGCCATCTAGCTTATCTAAATTACATTTGCTAACTTCTGTTACTTCATGGTTCATTCTTACATCCACATATTTTCCTTATGACAGATGTAGCGTATGGAATTATTGGACCTTGACATGTTGCTTTATCCACTGTGTACCTCAGTTCAAATAGATGTATATGCTGACTATTTTTTGGCGTGTGTGTGTGTGTGTGTGTGTGTGTGTGTGTGCACAGCAATGGTACACCAGCTCCATGAAGGGGGTGTGTGCGTGGCTGACAGACAGACTGGACCTTCAGCTCCACATTTACCAGCTGAAAACACTCATCAAGATTGTCAAGGTAACGCTCATTGTTGTGGTGTGAATGTACACTGTCAACATTCACAGTAAGCTGTAGCCCTAATCGAGACTGTCATTTTACTTTTCTTTAAAAAAAAAAAAAAATTACCCCTTTTTCTCCCCAATTTCGTGGTATCCAATTGTTAGTAGCTACTATCTTGTCTCATCGCTACAACCCCCGTACGGGCTCGGGAGAGACGAACGTTGAAACTCATGCGTCCTCTGATACACAACCCAACCAAGCCGCACTGCTTAACACAGCGCGCATCCAACCCGGAAGCCAGCCGCACCAATGTGTCGGAGGAAACAGCATGCACCTGGCAACCTTGGTTAGCGTGCACTGCGCCCGGCCCGCCACAGGAGTCGCTGGTGCGCGATGAGACAAGGATATCCCTACCGGCCAAACCCTCCATTCAGGAGAGACTGACATTTTTTCCCCATTCCTCCTTGCAAAACAGTGAGGTTGGATGGAGGTTGGATGGAGAGCCCGGACGACGCTAGGCCAATTGTGCGTCGCCCCACGGACCTCCTGGTCGCAGCCGGTTACGACAGAGCCTGTTTGGGCGTGCAAAAATAATTTTGCACGCCCAATTTTTCAGTTTTTGATTTGTTAAAAAAGTTTTAAATATCCAATAAATGTCGTTCCACTTCATGATTGTGTCCCACTTGTTGTTGATTCTTCACAAAAAAATACAGTTTTATATCTTTATGTTTGAAGCCTGAAATGTGGCAAAAGTTCGCAAAGTTCAAGGGGGCCGAATACTTTCGCAAGGCACTGTATCTGAGTGAGAGTGACTAACACAATCAATGGGGGCCATGTGTGCCCGGTTGGTATTCGGGCCAGGATTACTACAAGTTTAGCTAGCTGGCTAGACTAACTTAAATAACAACACCTTTGATGGAAACCAGGTAGTTTCAGTACAATTGTATAAATGCAGACAGATCATTTGTTTATTCGACATGCTGGGATCTTTTTGTGTCGGTGAAATTAATATTGCGAGAAATGGTGGTGGAAATATTGATTTATAAATATTGACATAATAACGATAGAATCGATGTAAACTTGGAGTCACACAATGATGTGCTGTGTTGTCCTCCCACTGAGAAACCATGCATTATATTAGGCTACAGATGACATAGTTATGACGAACTTCACTGGGTGGTAAAGTGCACGGTGATGAGCTTCATGCTCCTTCCATGCTCTTTCCAGTAAGTATCGAGGTCTTATTTTTGGTGATATGATTGATACTTGACTGCCGTTTGACAAATAAAATATTATTTCCATAATAATCATATTTTATTGACTAGCCTACCTGTACAGCCTACCCGCACTAGATCTGTGAGCTGTTGGCTAGAGCAGGGTTTTCCCGGTGCATCATCAGGCACTGACTCTGTTTGGTGGAAACACCAATGATGGGGAAATTAGATTTTTTTTTAATGCAGATTTTTTAATATTCACATAAATCTGTTGCCAATTGGATGGAATTGTGTATCCTACTCTGAGCAGTAAGTAGTGACTCCGACTGAGTCCCCCCCCAACAGTACTCCTCACTGCATTCCCAGAAAGTTGGTTGACCCTCTATGATGTCACGTAGGTTAATACATTGCTATGTTTTCAATTACAATGCATTCGGAAAGTATTCAGTCCCCTTGACTTTTTCCACATGTTACTGAATACTTTACCGAATGCACAGTATAAAGCCCTTTTACAAAACTCCCACTGACTACCTGTCATTACTAACCTTTAGAGATATGAGTTACCACACCTGGTCTCAGGGATGGATAACTGGTCTCTACTGAGTTAGTTAAATCAGATTACATTTTTTTTGCACTGAATTTGTGGAACAATCTTCAAATTGTTGTTAAATGTGATGTTTCAGAAAGCTGATTGAGGACCTTATTACTGATGAATGTGTTTTTTATGACCCTGTTTTTCTTTCTGCTTGCATTTTGTATTTATATTTTGATGTGTATATTTTGTGTAATTTGTGTAGTTCAGGGCTCATCTGTTTTTTAAAAAAGACCTTGGTCTCAGTATGACTCCCTGGTAAAAAAAAAAAGAAAAGTATATTTACATTTTAAATATAAACAGTTATTGGCACCTAGATTGAGTACACTCAGACATTGGAGCCCAATTTGGATGGACCTATTGAAGAAGACAACAGTGGCCTTGAATCTAGCCTTTGTCCAAATCTGTTCAGTTCCACTATTCAGCACACAACAGGCTATTGTTCCACCATTCGAACCTGACAGTCTATTCTGTTCTGACCATTCACACTCGGTCTCTGTTTCACATTGAGAGACGCCTCCATGTTCTGTGTTTTTCTGTTTGGTTTCACTCACAGAAGACCTACCGAGACTTCCGGCTCCAAGGAGTCCTGGATGGAACCCTAAACAACAAGAGCTATGAGACCGTCTACAACCGCCTCACTGTAGAGGAGGCCACCATGGCTGTCAAGGCCGGCGACGGTCTCCAAGGCATCACCATGAGGGACAGTGATGAGGAGGATGGGTGAACCTCTCCCTATAGCGCCAAGTCTGGTGGCCCTCGCATATAGACTGAAATGGGAAGTGTGCATGTATGTGTACAGGAGATGGAAGGGGTGGAGATTACGTGTGTGTATGCAACAGAAAGAGATGGAGGGCTTGTAGAACACACACTTAAGTCTATGATAAAAACATCCATCGTTGTGATCCCCCCCTCCTCCCCTCCCCCACTTACTCCAGTAGTGGCTACCTTCACAGCCATAATGATAATGATGTCAGTACAGCTCAGTGGTCACCAACTGGTGGCCTTCAGTGCAGTTTCCGTTTGTTTATTTAATTTGTTTGTTGGTTTCTTTGTACTTTATTTTAATAGTGATGTAAATCAAGAAAAAAGAAACAAGTTGTGCTCTTATGGTTACCTAGATACAGTCATGCCAATTGAAACCGGTTTCAGAGGTCTCGCCAAATGCAGGTCCATTCTGTGGTAAATGTACAAAGTGCATAATGAGGACATTATGAGTACATTTCAGGGTGTTTATGAGGACATTGAGGTTGTTCTTACATAATCACACTGAAAGAGCGATGATACAGCCAATATACATATGTTTATGCTCTACTGTATGAATGTAATGCATTGGCTAAAGTGCTACATTGTCATTTAATGTATTTAGGCTATGCTTGAGTGTATTATCCCTCACAAGAGTTAGACACAATATACATTCAAAGCTGTGTCCAGTAGGCTAAAGCTGATTGATAGAGTGCATTATGTTTTGAATCTGAATTGATGTCTTAACTGTGATACTTCAATCAGTTTGTGTCAGTGGAGTTCAAAGACAAAACAAATGGGACAAAATATAGGAAATATATTTCTATTGTCTTCTGTGCACCTGTTTTTATTCAGGTGTGAATGTTCTAAGTGTTAGAATTAAAGTGTTTTTAAAGCAATCATGGTGTCCTGAATTTCTCCATAAACTATGTTAACAGCCGAATCTGTAATAAGGACCCTTTTATTGTTAAGGTGATGGACAGAGCTGGGGAAATCTAACACTTTCAAATTAGTAAATGGAGCTATACATGGAGCTATACAATTAGTAACAAAGCTATACATTGTTTGCTAAAATACTTATTAAATCACAACAAAAACAAACAAATGAGTAATGCAAAATATATAAACATTTAAGTTGTGTTCTTCAAAAATCATATACCATTACCTAATATACAATTTGTGAAGTTCTTACAAATTGTGACAAACTATTTGCCATCAGTTTACAGTTTTGTTAGTATGCGGCTTAATATTGAATAAAGCCTAATAGCTATTTTGTATGGTTGTCAAAATTATCTGAATTTCAGAACTGGTAAATTTATTGCGACATGACATCTTCATTTCAACGAATAATCTGTTCAATTTTATCATGGCCAGACTATACAACATGACACACACACAGTGTCTTTTCGTTGAGTTTACATCTTTTCAAAATAAATGCAAGTGATGGGGAGAAGTGAGCATCATGCAACCTCTGCCCACCTCCGTCTATGTCTCCGCTAGCATCACGTCGTTCTGCCGTGGACTTAACCAATCAGAATATCCCAATATGTAGGCTATTCATTACTGACTAAATCTAATTACACATTAGTTAATGGTCGGTTAGTTGATGATTGAGGCAGTATTATAATTTGTGAAGGCTTAAATCAGCCTAGGTCCAATGTTTTTTTTGCTAAAAATAATCATAAGACGATATGAATTGGGCTACACTGCTACATTATAGGAAAGGCTATACGCAATATGGGTTCATTTTCAAATAACCCTAATAGGAGTCTACCGAAGGAGGGTTTTTTATTTTTTAAATAGGCCTATAGGCTACTATTGGTCCGGAGCATTGCATTTCCACAACAAGAAACGATTATTTCCCATATTAAAAAGAAAGGTACTCCTGCAGTTATGCCTATTAATTTTCGTTACACATCTGATAATAATTTGGCTTTCAGCATATAGGTCTAACCTTACATTATATTGGTGAAGTGTAATTTATTTGAGCAATGATTCCGTAACGTTTAGCGTAACAGGAAAGGTAAATAATATCTAATATATGCTATTTTTAATCATACTTATGCATTGAGATTAATAATAGGCCTAATGATAATGGTAAACCATGTAGGCCTATAGGCTGAAAACATTTATCGGCTATACTTAGACTTATTATTCTTGTTGTTATTGTTGTTAGTAGTAGTATTATTACTAGCATGTCTATTATTATACATCACAGTTTATACCTGAGCTGCGTCCTCATTGATTTACCTACATGATCCTTGCAATAGAAGTGAGCAGTATCGTATTCTCTTCATGCCATAGACTAAGAATTTAAGGAAAATAAAACACGGGATTAACGCAAGTTTAAACCCAAATTTGGTGTAATTATACAAGATTTAAACGTCATTCAACTGATGACGCAAAATGTATAATTCTATGAAAGCTGTATGGGTCTAAATCCCACCGCATTAATGAATAGCAAACCAAGCCATATGGGTTTCAGTCAGGTCTCCAAAATCTTCAACAGAAAGAAATTCGAGCAGCAAGAATGCATCCCGCTAAATCTCTTAAAGCTATAGGCTATTTAACACCAAACAGCTAGCTTTTTAACCAAGAAATCAACTTAAAATATAGTCACTTATGAATTTCGACAATATTGTATATATTTTAATAACACTAATCATTACTCCAATAATTATGCAATAATAATAATAATGTATTGTTACTTTTAGTGCTACTTAAATTAGAAGAAAAAACGTCAATATTTTATTTTATATCTATTTATAGGCCGATCTCTTATAGTCGGTGAAATTCCTTCATTCATTTCTCAATGTAACCTATATTTTTTTATTTCAACTGAAAGAAATCAAACACTGTAGACCTAAGTCTGAATAAAGATTGCGGTCACTGAAGAAATGTTCAATCAATGCGCATATTTACCTTTTCTTATTGTCATGATTGTCATTGAGCATCCGTCTGGATACGCCCAGATGAAACGTTCCACCGTATTACCAATGTGACTTCGCCCGGAACAGTGTACAAGCTTGCATTACTCTATATTTGCTAGAGTAGTCATTGCTCTGATACAAAGTAGGGTACACCTCTCTTGATTGCTCAAACTCTCTACAGTCCTTGAGGCACTTATGGAGCTCACCACTCACCGCGTGCACACTCCCGCAGTCACACCAGCTTTGGTGGGTTTGGTATAACACATAGGACACCGTTCTCACAATAGAATTAGAACAATTATTAATTTAATAAGATCTCTATGGCTCACCTTGAGCTCCCTCGTGTATACTGGCGGACTGCCTAAAAAATGAACAGTTCTACTTAAATTAACTTTGTGTTTTATGTAAATACTGAAGTCTATATTCAGTACCCAAAATGTAAAGGCCTATAATTTAAGACAAGCACCAAAGGCCCTTGATCACAGCATGTAGCGTTGTATCTTAGCCTTTTGTCAAAATTGATCGACTATAATTAAGATTAGATAGTAATGTGTTCTTAATAGTAGTTTGTCTTATTAGTGAATTGCTATAGAGGTTTGGACACCAAATGTTTTATTTGGATGTATGTACTATTGAGGTATTGTAGGCCCATAGAGAGATAATTCTACTACTGTCTAATCTATTATTAAATACATGTCCTTGAATAGCCTATATGATTAGCATAATATGGATAAGCCCATATTGCAATCACCCATTTGTAAAAACCAATGCCTATTATTTTATATTGTTGCATGCGTAAAATAGCATACAGGTAACCACACATACTGTATATGATGAGCGAAAAAATATGTCAAATGCTTACATCCTCTGACCCCACACAGCGCCCGTCGTCTTGTGCGATTTCAAATGATGTCACATGAAGCCACAAGGGGACCTCAGATTTGCCAAACACTTTACAGTTGAACAAGACTGGCCACTAAAGAACACCTCATTCGCGACGCGGGTGACACACGCACCCATAGCAGTAGTAGAGGGGCCACAAGTGGAGAATTGATGGAAGAGAATTTAGCAATTATCTACTTTTTCTTCTTAGATGGTAACGATTGGTGAGGTTTTGGCTGTATTGACTCAACACGACATATTGAGCAGTCCCGCAAGACATAAGTGTTGATTGTCCAGAATCAACGTAAACGGGAACAGTGAGGGGGCTTGCGTCGACCCAGAGTGCGCCGAATGATGTCCTTTCTAGCGGGGCAGTGAGAAGGAATCAAAGGTATCTACAAAAGGAGCTCTAACCTGGCTTTCCAAAAGGTGTCGTTTTGAAAGTCATGGACAGTGCGCTCTACCACTCAGCGGGAATTTTCGGCTCCCCCTCGGCTTCTGAAAACTTGACTGCAGGCGGAAAGATGATCACCCCCACCAAGCCTCTCGCTTTTTCGATCGAACGGATTATGGCCAGGACGCCCGAGCCAAAGTCGATACCTTTCCCCAACCTATTCCATCACACTCCGGTGGGTAGGCCTGAAGCAGACCCGAAGCAAGCTCTCAACATGACTTCATCATCACTACATTGCATGATACCATTCGTGCCACTGGCATACGAACCGGGTCATAAACTAAATATTAATGGATTGGATACGAGTCAATTTGAGGCTTCCTCATATAATTCAAATGAGTTGGTGGGCATTGGTTTGAACTATAAGAACGAACAACCAGATGTGAGCCCGTCGGTGGGACAATACAAACTCTTTCGACCGCGGGTGGTGAACCAGTCGTCTTTTCATGCCATGGGGGCCGTCTGCTACCTGAACTGCGGGGAGAGTGCGTGCCCACCCCCGGCCAGCATCGTAAACATCCACCCCATGGCCTCCTACTTTCTCAACACGCCGCTGCAACATGCACGCCAGAGAGCTTTTCTCGCGGAGAAAAATAAAGTGTCTCACTGCACAGACAGATACCCATCCGGAGTTGCATTTAAAGACATTTCCCAAACTCAACTCCATCACTACATGAAAGAGAGTGCACAGATTCTATCCGACAAACTATTCAAGGGCTCTTCCAAATTGAACAGTGCTTGCGCAAGCGGCAAACCCAAAGTATTCACCTGCGAGGTTTGCGGAAAGGTAAGAACATACATTTCGTACATGTGGTGGTCTCTGCCTTACGGGCCTGCTTGATTTAAAAAATAATAGTAATTGTATAATTATATATATTTCTATTCACAGGTGTTCAATGCCCACTACAATTTAACGCGCCACATGCCCGTGCACACCGGAGCGAGACCATTCGTCTGCAAAGTATGCGGCAAGGGATTTCGACAAGCAAGCACCCTTTGTCGCCACAAAATTATTCATACTCAGGTATTCTATTCAATCATCATCATCATCATCGTCATCATCATACCCAAAGCCGTTCACAATTACGCAATGTTCTATTTGTTTAAGCTATAGAACAACACAAAATAGGGCTACATCTTTGGAAACTGTTATAGAACAACGCATCAATGCCATTATTGTATTTCAGGCTATATTCATATTGTGGCCTGGTGTTGAACTGTATAGTATTTTTAACGTTCACTTGTAGGCCTATATACACAATCTTATTGAAAAGTATATAGCGTTGTTTATTCTATTTACCAATTTTACTGTACAGTTTTCGTTGGATCCCAAATAATACGTATCTAAAATCACATTAATTTCTACATATGCCCTTCACAGGAAAAGCCTCATAAATGCAACCAGTGTGGAAAAGCGTTCAACCGGAGTTCAACTCTTAACACACACACACGAATCCATGCAGGTTACAAACCCTTCATCTGTGAGTTCTGCGGTAAAGGATTTCATCAAAAAGGTGAGAAAGAATGTTCATCTATTCAAGTGTTTTGGATTATGTGATTATTTCTATTATGCGATTATTTCTTTGCAATATCTGGATGTAATATGATTTCTTCTGCTTTGAGGAAAATATATTGATTCCGTTCAGAACTAAATGTATGTTGCTCATTTCAACTCAGACTAAATATACCATGAATGTATGGTTTAATGGATGACTTGGCTTAAAACGGGATTGACAACTAACTGTGGCACTGACTCTTTACAATATTGTTGACATCCACGTTCTTTTTTACATTGCTTTTCAAGGTAACTACAAGAACCACAAATTGACGCATAGCGGCGAGAAACAGTTCAAGTGTAACATCTGCAACAAGGCCTTCCACCAAGTGTACAACCTGACGTTCCACATGCACACGCACAATGACAAGAAGCCATTCACGTGCCCGACTTGCGGCAAGGGATTCTGCCGGAACTTTGACCTGAAAAAGCACATCCGAAAACTACATGATCTCTCTGGCTCCAAATCCCCTGCCACTCTCGTCACAAGCGAAACACACTAAAAAGTTCCGGAGCTAAAACGCCAGCCGTTGCGCCTTTACGCTTATTTGCTCAAATCTGGAAATAAGCGTGCGAGTTTAGAAGATGTTGTGGACATTTACATTTTAGTCATTTAGCAAACGCTCTTATCCAGAGCGATTTACAGGACCATTCTATTAGTACATATTTTCCTTGAATTTTACATTATAATGTCATTATACTGTTGTTTTCTTTAAATCTCAGGATTACTGTAAAATGTCAATATTTATTTGAAATTGTAACACAAATAATTTAAGAGAATAATTGAAGACTATATACAAATTATTTTTTGTTGTGATGAGTGTTGTAGCCTACCCCATTTTGTATGATGCCCTTGCTAAAGTTACATGATTTGCCAACATTTGTGTATATGCAAAGTTTTCAGTGTTGGGGAATAGCGAATTTCATGTAGTTCAACTAGTTAACTACATTTTGCATAAGCTTGCTGGTAGTTGACCTAAATTCAAATCTAGGTAGTGTTTTAAGTAGTTAATTACTTTTTTTTTTTTGTGCCATATAGCGGTGTAGCTAACTACATGAACTACACAATACTTTTTTTGCTAAAATAAAATATGGTTGAAGTAGGCAATCATTTCCTTTTTTGCCAACAGATCGGTTTAAGTCTCACTTGAAACATCGTTTTTGTGTTTAATAGGCTAAATTACACATTTTGTTAACCCCAATGTGATCACTTCTTGCAATTTGTAGTGCATGACATGCATTTCAGATTTACATATGATAGTTTTTCACAAAGTAGGTTGGATGTAGTGAACTACTTTTTCAAAGCAACTTCAGTTAAGTAAACTATATTTATCTTAAGGGCAGCTTTAGTGTAGCTTAACTTGAGTAATTGGTAGCTTGGTAAACTATATTTTCTGACTAGCTTCCCCAACACTGAAAGTTTTGCAAAAAACTACGTATTTGACACGTATAGGCTACATTGTTAAGCAGGTGCACATACTAAATAATGTAAGTTATGAAATGAAAATAATGACAATAAAATGAAACTGTGTATATGTCATATTGTGTCTGACATGTTTAAGAAAAAGGAATTCCATAAAACATGATTTAGAAATGGACATACATGGGCCAAACGATTCCTGTGATGGTAAAGATAAGTATTTTGATAATAATCATCATCATCATCATCCGTTTAATTTTTTTGCCTTTGACTAAGGATCTTACCATAATTAAAACACTTCTATAGCCTCAGGGGTGTAGGCTTGCATGCAAGGTTATGCATGTCGGCTAGGAAAGCTATGGCCTTAATCTTTAGGACAGCTACCCCCTCTTGTGGACAGTATTGAGAAATACGAGTCTACCTGTTGACCCTTGTAGCCTAATAGGCTACAATGAAACAAAATTCTTCTGCAAATAAGAGTCAACTGCCTGTCACTAACAATCCAAAGTAATGCAGGCTCAGGATTCCAACCTGAAACGACTTCCATGCATTCAGGTTAACAGTGCATTCGGAAAGTAGTCAGACCCCTTGACTTTTTCCACATTTTGTTACGTTACAGACTTATTCTAAAATGGATTGAATAAAAAAAATCCTCATCAATTTATACACAATACCCCATGATGACAAAGTGAAAACAGTTTTTAAGAAATGTTTGCAAATGTATATACTTTTTTTTTAAAATTTTAAATATAACTTATTTACATTAGTATTCAGACCCTTTGCTATGAGACTCAAACTTGAGCTTAGGTGCATCCTGTTTCCATTGATCATCCTTGATGTTTTTACAACATGATTCAAGTCCACCTTTGGTAAATTCAATTGATGGGACATGATTTGGAAAGGCACACACCTGTCTATATAAAGTCCCACAGTTGACAGTGCATGTCGGAGCAAAAACCAAGCCACGAGGTGGAAGGAGATGTCCGTAGAGCTCCGAGACAGGATTGTGTCGAGGCACAGATCTGGGAAAATGTCTGCAGCATTGAAGGTCCCCAAGAACACATCATTCTTAAATTGAAGAAATTTGGAACCACCAAGACATTTTGAGCAAACTGAGTATTTCGGGGAGAAGCGCCTTGGTTAGGGAGGTGACCAAGAACCCGATGGTCACTCTGACATCGCTCCAGAGTTACTCTGTGGAGATAGGAGGACCTTCCAAAATGACAACCATCTCTGTAGCACTCCACTAATCAGGCCTTCATGGTAAAGTGGCTAGAAAGAAGCCACTCCTTAGTAAAAGGCACATGACAGCCCGTTTGGAGTTTGCCAAGGGAAACAAGATTCTCTGGTCTGATGAAACCAAGATTGAGCTCTGAATGTCCTTGAGTGGACCAGCCAGAGCCCGGACTTGAACCCGATCAAACATCTCTGGAGAGACCTGAAAATAGCTGTGCAGCGACGCTCACCATCCAAGCTGACAGAGCTTGAGAGGATCTGCAGAGAAGAAAGGGAGAAATTCTCCAAATACTGGTGTGCCAAGCTTGTAGTGTCATACCCAAGAAGACTCAAGGCTGTAATCCCTGCCGAAGCTGCTTCAACAAAGTACTGAGTAAAGGGTCTGAATACTAACGTAAATGTGATATTTCAGTTTTATTTTTAATATGTTTTTGCTTTGTCATTATAGGGTATTGTGTGTAGATTGATCAAGGGAAAAAACGATTTAATCCATTTTAGAATAAGGCTGTAACGTGAAAAAAGTGAAGGAGTTTGAATACATTCCGAATGCACTGTATGTCCAGGTTTGATCTCCCAGGCTATAGCTTTTAATTCTATGCAACTGATCTTCAATTTGTTTATGGATCATAGGTTATTCTTCAATTAGGATATTCACCATATTATAAAAAAGACTTAGGAAAAAGGTGGTGCATAATTCAATTAGGCCTATCAGTGAATGGGCCAATGTTTTTACTTTTTGTTTTGAGAGAATATGACATGTCTGTATGGCATTTTCGATAAATATATCATGACATGTAGCCTAAGCCTGCCTTATGCAACACAAAGGTCACACACACACACACACACACACACACACACACACACACACACACACACACACACACACACACACACACACACACACACACACACACACACAAACACACTCACACACACGACTAGGACTATGCTACCACTTCATTTGTGGGCAAGTGTGTCATGAATTGTGAAAAAAATGTCTGTCAATATCACTGACTTAGTCTGTTACCAGATATAGCCTTAAAGGTGGACAGTGAATGATCCTATACAAACCACTGCCGTTGTGCCCTTAATCAAGGCATTTAACCCCAAATTGCTCTCTATCCAGCATGTGCCTCTCAACACTTGTGTTTCTCGGGATGTAAGGGGAAAGGCAGAAATTAAACTAATTACGGTTCTAACCAAATGGACTACAAAGGAAATGCTCTATTCTATTTTAAAAACTGGGTGCATCGAGCCCTGAATACTGATTGGCTGACTGCTGTGGTATATCAGATCGTATACCACTGGAAAGACAAAATATTTATTTTCACTGCTCTAATTATGTTGGTAACCAGTTTATAATAGCAATAAGGAACCTCTGGGGTTTGTGATATATGGCCAATATACCACGGCTAAGGGCTGTGTCCAGGCATTCTGCGTTGCGTCATGGATAAGAACAGCTCTTAGCTGTGGTATGTTGGCCATATACCACACCCCCTTAGGTCTTATTGCTTAAATATTCTTGTTATTGACTAATGTATTTATTTTCATATTCCATATCATTTGAAAGGCCTACCATCAGTTATATTAATGGAGAAGTTAAATAATAGACACTACCGTTCAAAAGTTTGGGGTCACTTAGAAATGTCCTTGTTTTTGAAAGAAAAGCAAAAAAAATGTTCATTAAAATAACATAAAATTGATCAGAAATACAGTGTAGACATTGCTAATTTTGTAAATGACTATTGTAGCTAGAAATGGCAGATTTTTTTGTGTGGAATATCAACATAGGCGTACCGAGGCCCATTATCAGCAAGCATCCCTTGTGTGTTCCAATGGCACGTTGTGTTAGCTAATCCAAGTTTATCAATTTAAAAGGCAAATTGATCATGAGAAAACCCTTTTGCAATTATGTTAGCACAGCTGAAAATGGTGTTCTGACTAAAGAAGCAATAAAACTGGCCTTCTTTAGACTAGTTGAGTAACTGGAGCATCCGCATTTGTTGGTTCGATTACAGGCTCAAAATGGCCAGAAACAAAGTACTTTCTAATGTGGTCCATCACTTGAGGGGAATGGCCAAGTGATTGAAAGAGTTTGACTTGGACCTCACTCTGGTATCTAGCTAAGGTGCAAAGCACTTAAGTAGTACTTGAAAGTATTTTTACTTAAGTTTTTTGTGGGGTATCTGTACTTTACTTTACTACTTATATTTTTGACAACTTTTACTTTTACTTCACTACATTCCTAAAGACAATTATGTACTTTTTACTCCATACATTTTCCATGACACCCAAAAGTATTTCAAATCAAATTGTATTAGTCACATGTGGCGAATACAACAGGTGTAGTAGACCTTACACTGAAATGCTTACTTACGAGCCCCTAACCAACAATGCAGTTTAAAAAAAATCTGAATAAGAAATAAATGTAACAAGTACTTAAAGAGCAGCAGTAAAATACCAATAGTAAGACTATTTAAAGGGGGGTACACTCAATCAAACAGACTCCAACCTCTCCACAATGACCAAGACCAGAGAGCTGTGTAAGGACATCAGGGATAAAATTGTAGACCTGCACAAGGCTGGGATGGGCTACAGGACAATAGGCAAGCAGCTTGGTGAGAAGGCAACAACTGTTGGCGCAATTATTAGAAAATGGAAGAAATTCAAGATGACGGTCAATCACCCTCGGGCCGGGGCTCCATGCAAGATCTCACCTCGTGGGGCATCAATGATCATGAGGAAGGTGAGGGATCAGCCCAGAACCACACGGCAGGACCTGGTCAATGACCTGAAGAGAGCTGGGACCACAGTCTCAAAGAAAACCATTAGTAACACACTATGCCGTCATGGATTAAAATCCTGCAGCGCACGCAAGGTCCCCCTGCTCAAGCCAGCGCATGTCCAGGCCCGTCTGAAGTTTGCCAATGGCCATCTGGATGATCCAGAGGAGGAATGGGAGGAGGTCATGTGGTCTGATGAGACAAAAATAGAGCTTTTTGGTCTGAACTCCACTCGCCGTGTTTGGAGGAAGAAGAAGGATGAGTATAACCCCAAGAAAAACATCCCAATCGTGAAACATGGAGGTGGAAACATAATTCTTTGGGGATGCTTTTCTGCAAAGGGGACAGGACGACTGCACCGTATTGAGGGGGGGATGGATGGGGCCATGTATGGAGAGATCTTGGCCAACAACCTCCTTCCCTCAGTAAGAGCATTGAAGATGGGTCGTGGCTGGGTCTTCCAGCATGATGACAACGACCCGAAACACACAGCCAGGGCAACTAAGGAATGGCTCCGTAAGAAGCATCTCAAGGTCCTGGAGTGGCCTAGCCAGTCTCCAGACCTGAACTCAATAGAACATCTTTGGAGGGAGCTGAAAGTCCGTATTGCCCAGCGACAGCCCCGAAACCTGAAGGATCTGGAGAAGGTCTGTATGGAGGAGTTGGCCAAAATCCCTGCTGCAGTGTGTGCAAACCTGGTCAAGAACTACAGGAAACGTATGATCTCTGTAATTGCAAACAAAGGTTTCTGTACCAAATATTAAGTTCTGCTTTTCTGATGTATCAAATACTTATGTCATACAATAAAATGCAAAGGAATTACTTAAAAATCATACAATGTCATTTTCTTGATTTTTGTTTTAGATTCCGTCTCTCACAGTTGAAGAGTGTCTATGACAAAAATTACAGACCTCTACATGCTTTGTAAGTAGGAAAACCTGCAAAATCTGCAGTGTATCAAATACTTGTTCTCCCCACTGTACATGTAGGTAGAGTTATTAAAGTGACTATGCATAGACAATAACAGAGAGTAGCAGCGGCGTAAAAGAGTAGGAGGATGGCAATGCAAATAGTCTGGGAAGCCATTTGATTAGATGTTTAGGAGTCTTAGAAGGTAGAAGCTGTTTAGAAGCCTTTTGGACCTAGACTTGGTGCTCCGGTACCGCTTGCCATGTGGTAGAAGGGAGAGTCTATGACTAGGTTGACTGGAGTCTTTGACAATTTTTAGGGCCTTTCATCTGACACCACCTGGTATAGAGGTCCTGGATGGCAGGCAGCTTAGCCCCAGTGATGTACTGGGCCGTTCGCACTACCCTCTGTAGTGCCTTGCGGTCGGAGGCCGAGCAGTTGTCATACCAGGCAGTGATGCAACCAGTCAGGATGCTCTCGATGGTGCAGCTGTAGAACCTTTTGAGGATCTGAAGACCCATGCCAAATCTTTTTAGTGTCCTGAGGGGGAATAGGCTTTGTCGTGCCCTCTTCACGACTGTCTTGGTGTGCTTGGACCATGTTAGTTTGTTGGTGATGTGGACACCAAGGAACTTGAAGCTCTCAACCTGCTCCACTACAGCCACGACGATGAGAATGGGGGCGTGCTCGGTCCTATTTTTCCTGTAGTCCACAATCATCTCCTTTGTCTTGATCACATTGAGGGAAAGGTTGTTGTCCTGCCACCACATGGCCAGGTGTCTGACCTCCTCCCTATGGCTGTCTTGTTGTTGTCGGTGACCATCTACTTCGGTAGATTACTTTTTTTTAAAGCATTCTGAGGATTCGGTGCTGAATTTTTTGTTCCACTGTTGTGTCACCGGCAAACTTAATGATGGTGTTGGAGTCTTGCCTGGCCGTGCAGTCATGAGTGAACAGGGAATACAGGAGGGGACTGAGCACACACCCCTGAGGGTCCCCTGTGTTGAGGATCAATGTGGCGGATGTGTTGTTACCTACCCTCACCACCTGGGGGCGGCCCCTCAGGAAGTCCAGGATCCAGTTGCAGTGTTTAGTCCCAGTGTCCTTAGCTTATTGATGAGTTTTGAGGGCACTATGGTATTGAATGCTAAGCTGTAGTCAATTAATAGCATTCTCAAATAGGTGTTCCTTTTCTCCAGGTGGGAAAGGGCAGTGTGGAGTGCAGTAGAGATTACACCATCTGTGGATCTGTTAGGGCGGTATGCAAATTGGAGTGGGTCTAGGGTTTCTGGGATAATGGTGCTAACTTACTTCCTGGAGAGCAGGGGTCTAGTATCGCCACATCAGAGTGGGTTCAGGAACGGTAGAGGAACTATGGACCCACTACTCTGCTTAGAAGCAGAGGTCAGGAAGGCTCAGGTGAAGGATGAAACTGTTGTAGCTGTCTTTTTTGATGTGGAGAAGGTGTATGATATGATGTGGAAGGAGGGATTGTTAATCAAGCTTGATATTATGGGGGTAGGAGGAAGAACATACAACTGGATAAAAGATTTCCTGTTTGGAAGGTTTATCCAGGTGAGGGTGGGGAAGTCTCTATCAGGCTGGTGCATAATGACATACCACAGGGGAGCGTTATTAGTCCTCTGTTGTTCTCAATCATGATCAATGATGTTTACTTTCGGGTTACATACCGATATTGGGAGGTCGATATTTGCAGATGATGGGCCCTTATGGAAGAAATGTGCCATACATAGTCATGAAGGTACAGGAAGCAATTGATGAGGTAGAGTGGTGGTCATTCATGTGGGGATTCAGGTTCTCTGTAAAGAAAACTCAGACAGTGTTCTTTACCAGGGGGAAGGTGGGAGATGAGGTATGCTTGAGGTTGTATGGCAGAAACTTGGAGAGGGTGAGGGCCTTCAGGTTCCTTGGGGTATACTTTGACACTAGACTAACCTGGGCAGAATACATTGAGAGAGTGTTGGGAAAATGTAAGAAGGTGCTAAATGTGATGCACTGTCTGACTGGGAAGGAGTGGGGGGCTGGACGTTCCTCAATGAGGACCATGTATGTTGCATTGATCTGCTCTGTAATAGACTATGGCAGTATAGAGTATGGTTGGGCAGCCCGGACCTCATTGTAAAGGCTAGATGTCATACAGGGACAAGGACTCAGAATATATAGTGGGGCGTTTCGGACCTCCCCAGTGGCTGCACTACAGGTGGAGATGGGGGATATGCCATTGCAGATTAGGGGACAACAGCTGGCAATTAATTATTGGGTCAGCCTATAGGGACATGGGGTGTCTCATCCTGAAAAATGGATTTTACAGGCATGCTGGGAACATGACCGAAGACAGAACACAAGCTTTGAGTGGGTGGGTAATTCCCAAGTGAAGGAGATGGGACTGTATGGAAGGGAGTTTAGTCTAATGGTAGCTATTCCTGTGAACCCACTATGGCTATTCCCACCTCCAGTAGTTGATCTAGAAGCGTAGAGAGACTACAGAAAGACAGGGAAGGTGTTGATCCATCTGATATGTTTAAGAGATGTCTGGAAACTGGGTATCAGGATTTTGTGGCCATTTACACAGATGGTTCAAAAGATCCAAGGACAGGACATACTGGGTCAGCATTTGTAGTGCAGGATAAATATACAGCAGATCATCTGGCTTTAAATACAGCAGAGCTGATGACCATACTGTTGGCCTTGCAGTGGATGGAGGAAGTCAAGCCAGACAGAGTAGTTATTTGCTCTGATTCATGTGCAGTGTTGATGAGTCTCCAGTCCTTTAGGTCACGTAGCATACAAGACCTGCTTTATGAGGTGCTACAAACCCATGGCAGGATTAGACAGATGGGTACACAGTTAAGATGTATTTAGGTCCCAGCCCATGTGGGGGTGGAGGGGAACGAGACAGATGATGTTCTTGCTAAAGAAGCACTTGGAAGTGGGGATGTTGATGTTGTAGTTTCAATGAGCAAGGCAGAGGCAAAAAGCCTGGTATGGACAGTGATGGTGCAGAGTTGGCAGGAGCAGTGGAATAGAGATACTAAGGGCAGGCATATATTTCAAGTACAGAGGAAAGTCAGGGAGGATGGCAGGAAGGGACAGAAGATTTTTACAAGATTAAGGGTGGGACACAGCCAGTTGAATAAGTCCTTAATTTTGAAAGGAAAGCATCCAACAGGAAATTGTGATTATTGCCAGGAAACAGAGACCGTGCAGCATGTACTGTATTGCTACAGTGTGGGCAGTATCAGAAGGAAAGAGAGAGGCTGAGATCTAGTGAGGGAGAAGGGGATACAGGAAATGAGTTTAAAGAGTATTGTAATGACCTGGCTAGATCATAAATGAACAAATGTCCAGACAGGGGTTGAGTGTATGAATTCACGGTTTATTAACCCAACTCAATACAGGCTACTGTTTGGCCATTGCCTACACCAAATAAATCAAGGATCACAGTATAAAACAACAGTGACCATCTCTTGTTAAGACCAAACGTAAGAGAGGGAACAATGGCTAAGCATGGTCTTAAACTTGCAGTGCTCCTCTCCCCAAATGAACAGCATAACTCATAACACACAGCTGTCTCTGTGGGTTGCTACAGTATATTGAGTAGAACGTCATTAGATATAGTCTCAAGTATTTTGTTATATTTTTTAAGAGCAACGGGGCTGGCAGGTAGGATTTCGTTTCTCCCTGTCTCTTGCCCACACTCCAGTACAGTAGGTGGCGGTAATGCACTGTAACATTGGATGCCAACCGCAGATAAACCCCACCGAAGAAGAAGTTAAGTACAAGGACAAGAGGCCGATCCTTTACGTTGCGATGGGATTGGTGGGAGCAATCTGAGGAGATTCAGCAGTTACCCCCTCCCCTCGCTGATCATCCATTACACTGACTGGTAAGGCATGGCCACTGTCATTATAACCTCATCTGATTGATATATATCTACGAATTCCGCAGGCCACAGCCTACATCGCAATATTCACTGTGCTGTGTATCCCATCCACGCCATATTCTTGTCACCTCTGAACGACACTGTAGGCTACCTTTTGTGCACCTAGAAAGACTTCCGCCACATTGCATATCGGACATCTGTTTGCGAAAGTAACTGTTAGCTAGTTATAGAAAGGTCGGATAGATATACTTGCCATTTGTTTACACTTTCCTCGAGTATTCGAGGTGAGTAAATATGCTATGTGTAGTTTGTCTCGCTATGTTTACTACAGTATCCAATGCCTTTTACTTAGTTGAGCGAACTATCAGTCGAGTTAGACCCGATGCCGTTAGTCTAAATGTGCTTATGGACATTATGCCTACGAGAGTGCTGTGCGGATAGGCCTGTTGGCGATATAGATGTATCGTTTTGATAAGCTTTTAGTGCTCATTAAACATCAGAAAGTCCATGTATATCATTTTAGTGTGTTTTGGCTCCCATCGTGCAATTGAAATTGTAATAGCTAACGTTCTCTCTCCATGTTGGCTTGCTAGATTATTGTTTTGTGTCCTTTAGGTTTCTCCTCTGATGGGCTAGCCTACTGCAGGTTACTTACGCAAAAAGTGCAGTCTGCCAATTTCATAGCCCTCATGGGTGAGGTGGCTGTCTATAGGCCTGTGTAATTGTCTAATCTATCAATGAAACCTTTTGAAAAATCATGTAATGTGATTAAGGTGCCTTGCAGAAATCAGACTAATTATTTGATGGGTGACAAGAGTATTCAATCGGCATTGTGTGTGGCTGTCGTTCAAATCTTCTAGCCTTCCCGAACTAAACCAGGCGTTTCCGCTGGCTGTTGTGCAACCTGCCTCCTAGCAGACTAAACCAGACATTTTACATGGCCTCTGTTTGAAGGGCTCCTCTATTTGGATGCAGTGAATGTCATACTTCGTCTGATAATTTTGTGTCAGATCATTTATCACTGAATTGTTGACTGGCTCGTCCCTCTCACTCTTGTCTAAAGCAGTGGGGTATAGCCATGTTGCGACTCCTAAGACACCAGGCTAGAGGGACGAGGAGCTGCCTCTGTGGCCAGAGGCGCTATGAGCATCACAAGCGCGTCATGGCCATCCGGCGTGAGGACATCAACGTGTGGGAGAGACGGGCGCCCCTGGCTCCGCGCCACGTTAAAGAGATCGTCCATGCTGGCCACAAGGTCCTCGTCCAGCCTTCCAACCGAAGAGCCATCCACGAGAATGTGAGTGAACACTGTTGTTGGGTAAAACGTACACACATCCAATGGCTGGTGATCACTGCCGTTGAATAAACATGCTCACAGCCAATGGTTGGAGATCAAAGGAGGCCTATGTTCAGCAAAAATAGGAGAAAAAAACTGCACAATGTGATCTATAAATGAGGTTTATGTGATGTGTCTCTGGTTACTATAGGAGGACCTCCCCAATGTCTAGTAAACAACATGTAACATATTATTGTTTGAAATGAAGGTTAAGATCAAAGTATTTGACTATCAAAGGACTGCTGTATGAACTTTTACGCAACTGAATAAAACAAAACAGCGTATTGAATGACAAATTTAACAATTTGGTTAGGTGTTGGCAACTGGCATTGGAAAAGGTCTTCTGAACCAGCTTCTAAACGATTTTGACCTTTTTGTATGTTTCATTTCAGTATTATGAGAAAGCGGGGGCCATCATTTCCGAGGACATTTCCGAGGCCTCGTTGATCATTGGCGTCAAGAGTCCTCCGGAGGAGAAACTTTATCCCAGAAAGACCTATGCCTTCTTCTCTCACACCATCAAAGCACAGGAAGCTAACATGGCTCTACTGGATGACCTGCTCAAAAAGGTAAGGCCGTTGTTGCTCTATCCAAATACGACCTTAAACTAAGAGTCAGACAGTTGTTCTGGGTCAATGGGTATTGTTCCCTAGCCTAAACAAAAAAGCATGTTCACATAATGGTTTGGATGCACCTGCTGTGCCTCATCCATTCATAGTGATGGGGGGGGGGCATTTATGCAGTTATATATCCGGATATTATTTTTGACGATATCTTATGGTTTTGAAAATATTGCAATATTATTTTTGCGCTTGTTGTCTGTACCTGCACCAAAACTTCCTTTTTATAGCTTGTTCTCCATCTTCTTTTATAAATAGGGAGCCAATTTGTTTTCAACACTTTTTTTTTTTTACATTTCCATGACTGATCAAAACTTGTCTCTTGTCCCTCTGCAGTAGACATATGGTGAGCAATATGTTTGGAACATCGCATCTCAATAAAATCACAGTATCGAAACACAATACGTATCGTGAGGTCCCTGGCAATTCCCGTTACTAGTACTAGTTCACATCCTCTGGTCTTTCTAGGAAGTGCGTCTCATCGACTATGAGAAGATGGTTGACGCCAATGGCTTCCGTATCGTGGCATTCGGACAGTGGGCTGGCGTTGCAGGTATACTTTTGTCCGACAACCCAAGAATACAGGTGACAGTCAGTCATCTGATGTGTTTCTAATTCCAAAGATCGTGTAGAACACCTCTATTTCTTTGGCCTCGTGCTTTTGCGTTGTTTACACACCAAACCTGTTCTCAGAGATGATTAGCTCTTGAGGTCCCACTAGTCCGTACTGATCTTGGTAAATCTACATTTTGAATTGTTGTATTGCTGTCCTCAGGGCACCGTTGTAAATAATAAAATATTAACACGAGCTGAATTTACAAATTTTTCCCGTATCTATCCCTATTTTCAAATGCCCTTTTGTCCAACATCTATTATCAAAGCAGTGTTCCTACTTTGTTTCCCTTTTTCAATATTCTTCCTTACAGGAATGATCAATATTTTGCATGGTTTGGGACTTCGTTTTCTGGCGTTGGGACACCACACTCCTTTTATGGTAAGGATTTGACCCAGTGGAGCCCATGTAATTTCAATGCTTCCTCCACTGAACCTCTACCATCACTTCCTGTGTCACAGCACATCGGTATGGCCCATAACTACAGGAATGTCAGCCAGGCCATCCAGGCAGTGAGGGATTGTGGGTACGAGATCTCCATGGGCCTCATGCCCAAGTCCATCGGCCCAGTGACTTTTGTCTTCACCGGAACAGGCAATGTCTCCAAGGTAGGTAGACCTAGTGTAACCCAAGACAAACTATGACTAAACCATCACCAAACACAACCTGTTCATACAAGTAGATAAAGGTGTTAGGAAGGTCAGTGATAAGTGAATTCTACAACATGGGAATGCATACCTTATCTTCAACTACTTTCTCCTATAATGTAGGGTGCACAAGATATCATCAATGAGCTTCCTGTAGAATACGTGGAGCCTCATGAGCTAAAAGACGTGTCTCAAACTGGAGGTACTACATCCCCATTTCTGATGGGGTGCATTTGCCTATTCTATATTTCAATCATATGATATGTATTATCATATTAATGTATGTGTTCTGTTTAATGTTCACTGTGTGACACTGCTATCTCCGTCTCTCTGGTTTCAGACATGTCCCGAGTGTACGCCACCGTTCTGAGTCGTCACCACCATCTGATGAGGAAGAGTGATGGTGTTTATGACCCCCTGGAGTACGAGTATCACCCGGAACTGTACACATCGCACTTTAGAACCAGTGTGAGTCTGCCTCTGCCTTTCCCTCTGTCGCAACCAGTTCAGTAAGTTCACCTGTTCCTGCTGCTCAGCCAGGAGCTGCGAGCCCTTTGACACAGCCACACTGCTCTGTCTGAAGCCTGAGCTGATTGGCTCACTAAGCACTCATAGGGGAAATGGGGGGACCAGCATTTTCTCCTATTGCAAAACACAGGTTATATTGGCTTATAGTCTGTCAGTGGGTGACCACCCTGAACAAGCTGAGATGTCAAATATGATTATGTAGATGGTAGGTTGTGGAACTGGGTTTGTTAATGTCTTGTCAATATGTTTTGCAGATATGTGGAAGACTAGTTGTCAGTGGTGGTAGAATTGGTTTAGATTGATGTGGTAGCTGCGGCAACAGCCATAGTGGTAGCAGTGGCAGTGTGGGAGAAGTAGTGGAAACAATTGCATTGACAATGACTGCCTGCTTTTTGTCCTCCTGGCCTCAGGTGGCGCCCTATACCACGTGCCTGATCAACGGCATCTACTGGGACCCCCAGACACCGCGGCTCCTCAGGCGGCTGGACGCCCAGAGGCTCCTGACGCACGTCAAGCCCTCCGCCGCCGCTACGGAGGGATGGCCAGAGCTACCACACAAGTAAGTTCCAGGTAATCAGCTGAGCAATTGGATTTGCGATAAGGACGGGGACTATCTCAGTCAGAAGCCCGCTATAGGTGTTTGCGGTCAAAATTCAATGCTTATCTTCAATAATGTTTACGTTCTATGGGAGCTCAACCAAAGAGTGTGGAGTGCAGTCACCGTAACCCGACTGGCTGATTAAATCTGATATGGACTCTACCTCTTTTCTTATCTTCCCTCATTACTTCCTGTCTTTCTTTTTCCTCAGGCTCCTGGCGATCTGTGACATATCTGCCGACATGGGCGGCTCTATTGAGTTCATGACTGAGTGCACCTCCATCGATAAGCCCTTCTGTATGTACGATGCAGACCAGCACATAGACCACGACAGGTACAGACCAGGGGAGAATGACTCCTTCTTATACACCATATGTATGCCCTTGAATGTGTGTGTGTGTGCTTCAACTTGTTACTCAGTAAGATGGGGCAGCACAGCCCTTCCTGGAGTAGCTCAAACTGCATGTTAGGTCTCCATGAAAGGCCATCTTAAGACTTAATTTGGCTTCAATGCACTATTGAGTCTTCACATAGGAATGAATGTCCTGTGATCGATGGCATTGTCCATTCACATACAGTCATTGGTACAAACACCCATACATAATGTACTCCCACCAGGCCTTGCATATTATCTGATCTTCTTTGATTGTGTATTTGTCTTTCCAGCGTGGAGGGCACAGGTATCCTCATGTGCTCTATTGATAACCTTCCTGCCCAGCTCCCCATTGAAGCCACTGAGTATTTCGGAGACCGCCTCTTTCCCTACATTTGGGAGATGGTAAGACCAGCTGCTGGGGTAAGGTGCACTGCTCCGTTAGTTTGTTTGGGGAGAGGGTTGTCTAAGTGTGGAATGCAGCCATACAAGCACACAACAGCATCTCAGGTTAAGCTTGTCCGTTCCAGCTTACCGCACTGTAGCTGCCACTGATTACTTGTCGCTAGTTACCACAGCCACAAAAATGTAAATGGTCTGTATTGTAAAAGTGTGCTTTTTTTTGTTCTTAATTTAAGGTTAGTCATAAGGTAAGCAGTGTGGTTTATGTTAGGGTTGGTTTTGGGTTTAAAAACAGATTTTAAGAAGAAATTGTAGAAATAGGCAGGGTTTAGCCATAATTGAGACTTTGTGGCTGTGGTAACTAGTGATGACCCCACACTGTAGCTGCCATTGCTTGCCAGTGATGGCTGCTTATGGGGAATTCTGTTCTTTGCCGAATTAACTACTTCCCGGTTCTGTCTTCCTCAGCTGCCCTCCGATGCCACCAGGCCTCTTGAAGAAGAGGACTTCTCACCTCAAGTTAGGGATGTGAGTATCACACACACACACACACACACACACACATCCCTCTTATGCAATAATTTTTGCATCATGAACGAAAAGGCTATGGTCTTGAAACCTAGATGCAGCTTTACCGGAAACTAGTTATGAAATGATTTGCTCTTGCATTGCGATAATGGCTAACCAAGATCTTGTTGTTGGCTGCATTGTGTGTTTTACGCTGAAGTATGTTGATCTCAGGAGAGTTTACAATCTGTATACATGTTTTTCATTTGACTTTTGGACTACAGTTGTCATGTGACGTGCTGTAGTCGCGCAATAGACACTGACTTGTTTTGTCAGACATTTATGTTTGTCAGTTATGGCATATTTGTACATTTTTTATTTATTTTTAAAGACATTGGACTTTTACATTTGTTGTTAA
Organism: Oncorhynchus tshawytscha; assembly: GCF_018296145.1. Classification (NCBI taxonomy): domain Eukaryota; kingdom Metazoa; phylum Chordata; class Actinopteri; order Salmoniformes; family Salmonidae; genus Oncorhynchus; species Oncorhynchus tshawytscha. Next base: position 13,928,023 of record NC_056429.1, read on the forward strand.
TCTTTCCTCCATTGAAGGCTGTGATAACGTCAGAAGGAAAGCTTACCCCAAAGTTTGAATACATTGAAGATCTTCGTGAACGAAGGTAAGTTTGCACGCCAATATATCTAGTGGTTTGAGAATGGCTTTCTTGTTTAAATGTCTTGTGTGTTTTCAGGATGATTTTGTGTGACTGTTATAACAAAACCGATTTTACTGTTGAAGCCCTTGAGATTTGAATGTGCTTTCTTTAATGTTATAACAGTTAAACAGCATTTATGTTATCTATATAATAACTGATCTGAGAATGCAGTTTCTGCACAATTGTATGCTAGTTTGGTAAGCTTCATGTAGTTGGCTTTGTGTTTTCCAATAAATAAATCTGAAATTGCTTTGGTAAATATGCTTGTCACATGGAGGTAATGATGCCAATCTAAGAAAGACATCTCTAAAGATTCCTTTACAGGTAAAACATTCAGTAGGTGTCAAATTTGACATCTGCTACAAACTGTAGTCTATGACATAGCATTAGCATAGCATACCTAGTGAGCAGCATAATAGATGCATTATGTGCTTAATAGCTGCTATTTGTAGCTTTTCCCCTCCCTCATTGTCGAGCTCAGGCTTTAGGGTATAATGTCTTCCACCCAGCAGGGAAAGCTCTATCTTGCCCCAGACTCGGGGCATTTCGCTACAGGCCATCAGGTGCCGTCTGCCGGAGTTTCCACTAACCCTCACCTTGTTGTTCCGTCCTTGCACAGTGCTCTCACGGTGTGCTGGTGTGTGCCAGTCTACCCCCGCCCTAACACCTTGCATGGCTAACATGCCATCGCCGCTGCCGCCACTTCTACTGAGGTGCAGGAGTTCTCTCTCACCGAGGGGCTCTTTCGTGGGTAGACAAGTCTCTTCTCATTCTAAAACACCCCCCTCTGTTCTGTCTCTTCATTTTGTCATGCAAACAAGAAAATCATCCCATTTCCGTTCATTGTTCCCACTGTTGCGAAATTTGAAAATCTTCCACCATCAATCATATTAACTTCAATGTTTTTAACCAAAAATATTTGTTTACTAATCAAATATAAACTTGCATGCAAAAGGAGGACTCTTATCTCCCTTGTTCTTTTCACATAGACTTTGCTTTCTTAAACATTGTAGCTCTTTTCTAAAGAAGCTTTCTTAGACTACTGCATTCATGTATCGTGCCATTTTCAAGGTTGTCTTAACAAGTAGCTAGAGAAAGATGGTTTGCTCTGGTGTGAGAATTTGTTCATGGTTTATCTTCACACTGACGTAGTTTGACCCTGACTGAACCATGACCCAGATGAGCACCTTGTGTTCAAAATGATCACTCAAAGGCCACCACGCTCAAGCCTCTTCAAGCATGGTCAATCCTGGAGAGGGAGTACAACTAGAAATGGTGGCAATCCCTTCTTCATAATGATGATGATACTAAGAGCAAGGCTTCCGTTTCATACCATTTTGGTTGATGCGTTGACCTTACACATTCATCTCTCTCGACAAGCCATGTCTCAGGATCTTAAGTCTTCGAATCCCTCTGATTGGGTATTGCTCTTAAGATATGTACACTTGAGGCAAATAGGCTCCTGAGGGGAATCCCCTGTCTATTTGTTAATTAGAGGCCACCCCCTCCATTGTCAGTGGATGGCTTGCCGAGCCTCGTGCCGGCTCTATGTACTCTTGTGTACAGTGTCACGTCCAATTAGGCTGAGGCTGCCAATTGGATTCTGTGGGGGAGGGGGTATTAGGGGAGAGAGTGCTGCTGATTCTGCAGGTCACTGATAGAAGAGGCTGCCATGGTGACCTTTGGACTGTATGGTGGCCAGTAGTGGAATCATCCAGTTTTAATTTAAATTTCATGTCTGTGTTTGAATCACATTTTGCTGAGTGTTTGCTGATCACCCTGTTTTTAAAAATGTAAATACATTTCATTGATTGAATCCCATTTTAGTTTTGATTTTAATATACTTCACCACAGTGCATCAGCTTGGTTTACAAAAACATCTTAGTCTTTCATTTTTAGTGTGTGATGTGGTTGGGGGAACTCCCTCTTGTAATATTTTGTCCCCCCCCCCAATTGGTTGTTAAGTAGTAATTTCTTACGAGGATGCAATTAAAACTATGGATGATATATATTAAATTAATTTTATTGCCCACCCACATCCCCATCTCTGCTTGGTAAGCATATCACTGGTTCTAACTCTGAGCAAGATTACTTCAGCTAATCATTGTGTGTGTGAGAAAGAAACTCTGTCTGTGACGACTTTATTCTGTGCTCACGCTGTATAACCCCACATCCCCTCAGTGAGCAAGCCAAGATCATGAAGCGGAGTGGAATGAAGCGAGTGCTACTACTGGGTTCAGGTTACGTGTCGGGCCCTGTCATTGAGTACCTCACCCGGGACCCAGGGACTCAAATCACTGTTGGTAAGCCTCTGAAAAGGAAATGTTACACTGTTCCCACTATATTCACAAATACCCAGCTGATCATGAATTCATTATTTAAATGTTTAACTGGATGCAATCTATTGTGTATACATCTCCAATTACTTAATTAAATGTAAGGGGTGCCTCAGGCCAGGGCTTGAGCCCTATTTTGTTTTTGTTTTCAGCTTTAAATTTCACTCATCTTTCACCCCTCCCATCTATCTCACAGCTGTTGTCCATGTCTTCTTGTGTTTTAGCATCAGTGTTGTTGACCCAGGCAGAGGAGCTGGCAGGGAAATACCCCAACACGATCCCTGTCATGCTGGATGTCACCAGTCAGGAGGGCCATCTGGAGTCCCTGGTCAAAGACCATGACCTAGTCATTAGGTACACACACACACACACCTGAGGTGAATGTGCGGTGAGTGTGTCATTGTCACATGTACTGTGCTGTTTATGCCCTCAGTATGCTGCCGTACGGCTATCATCCTGTGATCGCCAAACACTGCATCAACAAGAAGGTAAACATGGTGACAGCCAGCTACCTGAGTCCAGCAATGAAGGACCTCCAACAGAGGTAGGGGAGGAGATTCCTTTGGGTTTTAAAGTATGAGCGAGAGGGGTGGGGTTAGGGGAAAACATATCTATGTAGAAGTGGAGATTTAATGGTAAAATGTGTTTTTTATCTTGTCTTGATGCTAACCGTGGGCTATTTGATACACCGTTGACATAATGTAAACTACAGGCAGGCAGGCACCAAGACACTTGACCTAATTACTTGGCATGGTATTAGCCCGGATAAGCTAGTAGTCAAGTGTATTGGCTCCATGTGGGGCCGGTGTGGCTGAATGGGTTTTTTGTGTGTGTTTCCCTCCAGTGCTGAGGAAGCTGGCATCACCATAGTGAATGAGATGGGCCTGGACCCTGGCATCGACCACATGCTGGCTATGGAGTGTATCGACCAAGCCAAGGCGGACGGCTGCACTGTAAGTGAAACGTGAGGAAGATTGTGACAGAAGCTATACGTTTGAGTGATTTGTGATTTTGAGAGGAAGTGTTTGGGTGATTGTGGGGCTGTACATAATGATTGATTGAGCGTATGTCGAAGAGATGACTGGCATTTTGTCAGTTTCCTTGGCAGCATTATTGATTGAGGGCCCAACAGATTGAAACGGTGTCTTTGATTTGTACATTGTTTGATGTAAATATGACTGTGTTGACAACATTGGGTAGATGTCTATGTGTAAATTATGTTGTAAAGCCATTTACGTGTATCTCCTTAGATTGAGTCATACAGTTCATTCTGTGGTGGACTCCCTGCACCAGAATGCTCAGACAATCCTCTGCGCTACAAATTCAGCTGGAGTCCATATGGAGTCCTCCTCAATACCATCAGCCCTGCCATCTTCCTCAAGGACAACGAGGTACAGTGGCCATCTAGCATCAGCATATCCTCCCCAAAAACTTAACCTGAACCATAAGGGTTAGTGACGCAAAGCTGACCTTAGATCAGTGTTCTGGGGTAACTTCATCCTCTGTTCCCAGGTGGTGAGCATCCCAGCGGGCGGCACTCTGATGGAATCCACGGCTCCCATGGACTTCCTGCCCGGCTTCAACCTGGAGGGCTTTCCCAACCGCGACAGCACCAAATACTCAGAACAGTACGGCATCGAGTCAGCTCACACACTCATCAGAGGAACACTCCGCTTCAAGGTAGGTACTGCCACTGACCTCTACAACAATGTGGTTCTAATTGGATGGAGCATGGTGCTGCTAATAACATTGCAACACTGCTATTCTTTCCTCCTGTCTGATTCAGTGGTCAGTAAATTCTGTGTCTTGTCCACCAGGGTTTCTCCGAGGCCATGAGTGGCTTTGTGAAGCTGGGTCTGATCAACACTGACCCCTGCCCCATGCTGAAGCACACCTCCGCTCCTGTCTCCTGGGTAAGAATCCTGCTTATAACAACTTTATTACCAGCTCATGCCTCTTGGGCGGTTCTTTACCCATATTCTGTCTTTTCCCTGTACAACAGAAAGAGCTGCTGTGTAACCAGATTGGCCTGCACCCCTCCGCCTCTGACAAGGCCTTCGAGGGAGCTGTTTACGACCGCATCGGCCAAGACCCCTTCAAAATGGAAACACTCAAATGGTGAGGCCCTTGTCCTAACCATAGCCATACACTGTATATGCATGACATCCATATCATCACACATGCCCTACCCCCTAGATACTACACATCTCCTACCCCCTAGATACTACACATCCCCCTTCCCCCTAGATACTACACATCCCCCTACCCCCTAGATACTACACACCCCCTAGATACTACACATCCCACTACACACCCCCTAGATACTACACATCCCCCCTAGGTGTACTACACTACATGACCATCTCATTCCAAAATCATGGTCATTAATATGGAGTTGGTCCCCCCCTTTGCTGGTATAACAGCCTCCTCTCTTCTGGGAAGGCTTTCCACTAGATGTTGGAACATTGCTGCGGAGACTTGATTAAATTCAGCCACAAGAGCATTAGTGAGGTCGGGCACTGATTTTGGGATATTAGGCCTGGCTCACAGTCGGCCCAATTTATCCCAAAGGTGTTCGATGGCGTTAAGGTCAGCGCTCTGTACAGGCCAGTAAAGTTCTTACACACCGATCTCGACAAACCATTTCTGTATGGACCTCGCTTTGTGCACAGGACATTGTCATGCTGAAACAGGAAAGGGCCTTCCCAAACTGTTACCACACAGTTGGAAGCACAGAATTGTCTAAAATGTCATTGTATGCTGTAGCATTAAGTTTTCCCTTCAATTGGAACTAAAGGGCCTAGCCCAAACCATGAAAAACAGCCCCAGACCATTATTCCTCCTACACCAAACTTTATAGTTGGCATTATGCATTGGGGCACGTAGCGTTCTCCTAGCATTCGCCAAACTCAGATTCGTCAGTCGGACTGCCAGATGGTGAAGTGTGATTCATCACTCCAGAGAACGCGTTTCCACTGTTCCAGAGTCCAATGGCGGTGAGCTTTACACCACTCCAGCCAACACCTGGCAATACGCATGGTGATCTTAGGCTTGTGCAGCTGCTCGGACATGGAAATCCATTTCATGAAGCTCCCGACGAACAGTTCTTGTGCTGACGTTGCTTCCAGAGGCAATTTGGAACTCGGTAGTAAGTGTTGCAGACGATTTTTACGAGCTATGCTCTTGAGCACTCGCCGATCCCGTTCTGTGAGCTTGTGTGGCCTACCACTTTGCGGCTGAGCCGTTGTTGCTCCTAGATGTTTCCACTTCACAATAATAGTGCTTACAGTTGAGCAGGGCAGAAATTTGCCAAACTGACTTGTTGGATGGTGCCACGTTGAAAGTCATTGAGCTCTTCAGTAAGGCCATTCTACTGCCAATGTTTGTCTATGGCGATGGCAGTGTGCTCTATTTTATAAACCTGTCAGCAATTGGTGTGGTTGAAGTAGCTGAATCCACTCATTTGAAAGGGTGTTCACATACTTTTGTATATACCTTTTGTATATACCCCCCCACCCCCCATGGCATTGCCTTTTTAAATTGTTTAACTTGGGTCAAACGTTTCGGGTAGCCTTCCACAAGCTTCCCACAATAAGTTGGGTGAATTTTGGGCCATTCCGACTGACAGAGCTGATGTAACTGAGTCAGGTTTGTAGGCCTCCTTGCTCACACACACACACACTATCAGTTCTGCGCACACATTTTCTGTAGGATTGAGGTCAGGACTTTGTGATGGCCACTCCAATACCTTGATATTGTTGTCCTTAAGCCATTTTGCCACAACTTTGGAAGTATGCTTGGGGTCATTATCCATTTGTGACCCAAGCTTTAACTTCCTGACTGTCTTGAGATGTTGCTTCAATATATCCACATTTTCCTTCCTCATGATGCCATCTATTTTGTGAAGTGCACCAGTCCCTCCTGCAGCAAAGCACCCCGACATGATGCTGCCACCCCCGTGCTTCACGGTTGGGATGGTGTTCTTCAGCTTGCAAGCCTCCCCCTTTTCCTCCAAACAAAACAATGGTCATTATGGCCAAACAGTTCTATTTTTGTTTCATCAGACCAGAGGACATTTCTCCAAAAAGTACCATCTTTGTCCCCATGTGCAGTTGCAAACCGTAGTCTGGCTTTTTTTTAATGGTGGTTTTGGAGCAGTGGCTTCTTCCTTGCTGAGTGGCCTTTCATGTTATGTCGATAGAAGACTCATTTTACTGTGGATATTGATACTTTTGTACCTATTTCCTCCAGCATATTCACAAGGTCCTTTGCTGTTGTTCTGGGATTGATTTGCACTTTTCGCACCAAAGTACGTTCATCTCTAGGAGACAGAACGCGCCTCCTTCCTGAGTGGCATGACGGCTGCGTGGTCTCATGGTGTTTATACTTGCGTACTATTGTTTGTACAAATGAACGTGGTACCTTCAGGCGTTTGGAAATTGCTCCCAAGGTAGGCCTTGAAATACAGCCACAGGTATACCTCCAATTGACTGAAATTGTCAATTGGCTTATCAGAAGCTTCCAAAGAAAGCCATGACATTTTCTGGAATTTTCCAAGCTGTTTAAGGCACAGTCAACTTAGCGTATGTAAACTTCTGGCCCACTGGAATTGTGATACAGTGAAATAATCTGTCTGTAAACAGTTGTTGGAAAAATGACTTGTGTCATGCACAAAGTAGATGTCCTAACCGACTTGCCAAAACAATAGTTTGTTAACAAGAAATGTGTGGAGTGGTTGAAAAACAGGGTTTAATGACTCCAACCTAAGTGTTTGTAAACTTCTGACTTCAACTATATCAGCTCCTAGATACTACACATCCCTTACACCCTGTTACGAATCCCTTTTGGCCCGACAGTCTAGGGGGGATGGTAATGAGACCCGTAACATAACTCATGCAAATTATTATTGTGACAAAGTAAAAGTGTGAACGAAATAACCACGACAACAGAAATCTACCTTCAAACTCCAGGTTTATTTATAAACACACGGTAATGGGGGGGAGAAGCAGGAAAAGGGGCGGAGCTGGACCCAAGGAAAGAAACAATAAATATACAAAAACACCCCTAAGCTAGACTAGCCTACTTTAACAACAGCTAACTAACCAACCAAAAATACAGTGGGTGGTCCGCCCAGTTCTAACTAGTGTATTTAACAAAGTTCACCTACGGGTAGTGTATGCCCATGGGCGACTTGTCTTGGTTTCCCCCTTTTCCCACCAGCAACAAACAAACACCATAACCAAAAACAATACTCACAGGAGATGACAAAGTGATTTGGAGGTGCTCAAACAAAAGAGAGGTTAAGACACAAAGAGAGAGTGAAACACAGAGATCTACATACATGGCATTTACAGAGAGATTGAGCTCCAGAGCAAACAAATGATGGGGTTTTTAAACCATGGGGAAGGAACTGTGATGGGGTAGGAAATAGGAGGAGGTGTGTCTTCTGATTGATGATTGATTGTTGACTGATTGGGGAGTGATGATTTTCACCTGTGAGGGGAGAAGGAGAGAAAATAAACACACACAGGATACACACACAGGATACTTGTATCCGTAACACACCCCCTAGATACTTATCAGCCCCTAGATACTACACATCCCTTACACCCCCTAGATACTTATCAGCCCCTAGTCCCCTAGATACTACACATCCCTTACACCCCCTAGATACTTATCAGCCCCTAGATACTACACATCCCTTATCCCCCCTAGATACTTATCGGCCCCTAGATACTTATCGGCCCCTAGATACTACACATCCCTTACCCCCAGGTACTACACATCCTTTACCTCCCTAGATACTTATCAGCCCCTAGTCCCCTAGATACTACACATCCCTTACCTCCCTAGATACTACACATCCCCTACCCCCTAGATACTACAATCCCTTACTCCTCTAGATACTTATCGTCCCCTAGATACTACACATCCTTTACCCCCAAGATACTTATTGTCCCCTAAATACTACACACCCCGTACCCCCTAGATACTTATCAGCCCCTAGTCCCCTAGATACTACACATCCCTTACCCCCTCTTATCAGCCCCTAGTCCCCTAGATACTACACATCCCTTACCCCCCTAGATACTTATCAGCCCCTAGTCCCCTAGACACTACACATCCCTTACCTCCCCTAGATACTTATCAGCCCCTAGATACTACACATCCCTTACCCTCCTAGATACTTATCAGCCCCTAGTCCCCTAGATACTACACATCCCTTACCTCCCCTGGATACTTATCAGCCCCTAGTCCCCTAGATACTACACATCCCTTACCCCCTAGATACTTATCGTCCCCTAGATACTTATCAGCCCCTATATACTACACATCCCCTCCCCCAGATACTTATCAGCCCCTAGTCCCCTAGATACTACCCCCCTCCCTGGATACTTATCAGCCCCTAGTCCCCTAGATACTACACATCCCTTACCCCCTAGATACTTATCGTCCCCTAGATACTTATCAGCCCCTATATACTACACATCCCTTACCTCCCCCAGATACTTATCAGCTCCTAGTCCCCTAGATACTACACATCCTTTACCCCCTAGATACTACACATCCTTTACCCCCTAGATACCTCCCCTAGAGACTACACATCCCTTATCCCCACCTAGATACTTATCATCCCCTAGATACTACACATCCCTTACCCCCCTAGATACTTATCGTCCCCTAGATACTACACATCCCTTATCCCCACCTAGATACTTATCATCCCCTAGATACTACACATCCTTTACCCCCTAGATACTTATCAGCCCCTAGTCCCCTAGATACTACACATCCCTTATCCCCACCTAGATACTTATCATCCCCTAGATACTACACATCCTTTACCCCCTAGATACTACACATCCTTTACCCCCTAGATACTTATCAGCCCCTAGTCCCCTAGATACTACACATCCCTTATCCCCACCTAGATACTTATCATCCCCTAGATACTACACATCCCTTACTCCCCCTAGATACTACACATACCTTACCTCCCTAGATACTTATCAGCCCCTAGTCCCCTAGATACTACACATCCCTTATCCCCACCTAGATACTTATCATCCCCTAGATACTACACATCCCTTACTCCCCCTAGATACTACACATACCTTACCTCCCTAGATACTTATCAGCCCCTAGTCCCCTAAATACTACACATCCCTTATCCCCACCTAGATACTTATCATCCCCTAGATACTACACATCCCTTACCCCCCTAGGTACTACACATCCCTTACCTCCCTAGATACTTATCAGCCCCTAGTCCCCTAGATACTACACATCCCTTATCCCCCTAGATACTTATCAGCCCCTAGTCCCCTAGATACTACACATCCCTTATCCCCTAGATACTTACCAGCCTCTAGTCCCCTAGATACTACACATCCCTTACCCCCTAGATACTACACATCCCTTACCCCCTAGGTACTACACATCCCTTATCCCCCTAGATACTTACCAGCCTCTAGTCCCCTAGATACTACACATCCCTTACCCCCTAGATACTTATCAGCCCCTAGTCCCCTAGATACTACACATCCCTTACCACCCCTAGATACTTATCAGCCTCTAGTCCCCTAGATACTACACATCCCTTACACCCCCCTAGGTACTACACATCCCTTACCTCCCCTAGATACTTATCAGCCCCTAGTCCCCTAGATACTACACATCCCTTATCCCCCTAGATACTTACCAGCCTCTAGTACCCTAGATACTACACATCCCTTACCCCCTAGATACTTATCAGCCCCTAGTCCCCTAGATACTACACATCCCTTACCTCCCCTAGATACTTATCAGCCTCTAGTCCCCTAGATACTACACATCCCTTACACCCCCCCCCTAGATACTTCAGGTAGATATAGGATTCAATAAGCATATTGGTATAGCCTGATGGGTTAGTTGCATGGACTTTGTACTCATATCTTTGCCATATAGTTAATTGTGTGTGTGTGTGTTCAGGTTTGGGATGCTGAGTAAGGAGGCTGTTCCCCATGCAGAGACTGTGCTGGCATCACTGGCTAAGCACTTAGAGGCCAGGCTCTCCTTTGGTAAGAGAAGAAATGTCACTACTACCTTCTTCTTTACCCAATTTAGATTTTTTTTCTTCTCCAATTGGTCTCTTGACCAATCACATCAGCTCTGAGAAATATCTGATGTGATGTGTAAAAAATATTACAATTGGGCTGTCTGTGTAAACACAGCCATAGTAATTATTTCTCTCTACTTTCTATTACTGTGTCCTTTATCCTCTCCTTCAGATGAAGGCGAGCGGGACATGATTATCATGAGGAACGACGTGGGCCTGCGTCACTCTACAGGCGAGCTGGAGACCAAGCACATCAGCCTGGTGGTCTATGGAGACCCCAACGGCTACTCTGCCATGGCCAAGACCGTGGGTTACCCTGCAGCTATCGCTGCTCGCATGGTGCTGGACGGTCAGTAGTGTATTATTCTTATTGCATGTGTCATGCCCGAGTTGTTGATTAGGCTTTACTGAGTATGACACACTTATTCTACCACCAGAGAACCTGTCATTTTGCTAAAGATAAATGTACAACCCTAACATGTAAGTTTGAACTGACTTTCAATCTGCAGGAGAAATCCGTACAAAGGGACTGGTGGTGCCAATGACTAAGGACATCTATGGACCAGCACTGAAGAGACTGCAGGAGGAGGGCCTCAAGTTCACCTCGAAAAGCACCATCCAAGAGTAGTAACTCATGAGTCATCGGCAGTGTCCCAATAGTGTTTGTTTCCTTTCCTGGCATCCTCCTCCATCTGCACTGATCCCCAAAAAAGACCCCACATTTTTTATTCTTCATTTCAATTATTTCAGAACAGTGCAGATAAAGGGAAGGAGATGAAGAAAGGAAGCTATTTTAGTCGTAACGCAACACCATGTGATATACAGCCAATCAGTGGCTGGGTATCAGGCCACAGAGAAACGGGATGCATCTCAATAGTCTCAAGTTACTTTCTTCGTTTGTCTCCTGTCCTTCATCTGTGCTGATCTGAGAAGGCAGGGCGGGGGAAGGCAATATGGTAGAAATCTTCAGGAGGACAGGATATGAGAGGAAGCAAGTTGTGGCTATTGAGATGCACCCTGAATTCTGGATGCTTTTGAAACAAGCAATCTACTTTGTCAAATAGAACCATTAGGTTGTATGTGAACAGTCTTTTTAATTAAGGCCGTACCATTCTTTACCTGGAGAACCACAACTCCCTGAGTGTCGTTATAACATAACGATCCTATAATCTGCACAGACCTAAGCTAAAGCGTCTCGTCTGTCCATGACCGTAACGTATGCTTTTCCTGATGTTCATCAGCTGCTGCACAGTTATGCTGATCTTTACATATTGATTTGGTCATCTGCTCATTGTAGATGACACTCAGACAATCAAGATGCTAGAAATATCAGGAGTGAACATATACAGTACCTGCTTAAAAAAAGACCAGTGAATAAGTTTGCGAGTGAACAGCACTAATATAATACCGTAGCCTGGACAGCTTGCTCATAAGAACACGTAGTTGTAGGAACTCACCAAGAGCCTCTGAATTAAAAAAAAATGATGTTTTACTTTTTTACTCAGTGACCTGCATCACCCGTCAACCATAGCTCATACCTACCATGTCTCATTTTCGGGCAATAGTTTTAAATCAATCTACTGTATTTGTGTACAATTCATTCTAAGTAGTGTGCAGATATTTTAAGAACAAAAAAGATTTATGTTGAATCCTATTTAAAGATTCCAAACACTATTTGTTGAGTAAAATATCCAAGTGTATTTATTTTCTGGATTGGATATAAATGGTCTCCAGTGCTGCAACCTATTGTTTCTGTGTAATTACAAGGTTGAAATGTAAGATTGAGATGCCTATTTGTTATCAATGCCTATTTGGTCAATTGGTCAATATAATCTATCATTCTATTGAAACAGATATACAAGTACATATATAGTCAGTGGCCAGTTTTAGGTACACCGATCTTTAAAAAAAAGTTTTTTAACCAGGTAGGCCAGTTGAGAAAAAGTTCTCATTTACAGCTGTGACCTGCCCAAGATAAAGCAAAGCAGTGCGACAGAAACAAGAGTTACACATAAACACAAGTACAGTCAATAACACTATACAGTGGGGCAAAAAAGTATTGTCAGCCACCAATTGTGCAAGTTCTCCCACTTAAAAAGATGAGAGGCCTGTAATTTTCATCATAGGTACACTTCAACTATGACAGACAAAATGAGAAAAAAAAATCCAGAAAATCACATTGTAGGATTTTTAATGAATTTGAATGAAGTTATGGTGGAAAATAAGTATTTGGTCAATAACAAAAGTTTAGCTCAATACTTTGTTGGCGATGACAGAGGTCAAACGTTTTGTCTAAGTCTTCACACACTGTTGCTGGTATTTTGGCCCATTCCTCCATGCAGATCTCCTCTAGAGCAGTGACGTTTTGAGGCTGTTGCTGGGCAACACGGACTTTCAACTCCTTCCAAATATATTCTATGGGGTTGAGATCTGGAGACTGGCTAGGCCACTCCAGGACCTTGAAATGCTTCTTACGAAGCCACTCCTTCGTTGCCCGGGCGGTGTGTTTGGGATCATTGTCATGCTGAAAGACCCAGCCATGTTTCATCTTCAATGCCCTTGCTGATGGAAGGAAGTTTTCACTCAATCTCACGATACATGGCCCCATTCATTCTTTCCTTTACACGGATCAGTCGTCTTGGTCCCTTTTCTAGAAAAACATCCCCAAAGCATGATGTTTCCACCCCCATGCTTCACAGTAGTTATGGTGTTCTTTGGATGCAACTCAGCATTCTTTGTCCTCCAAACACGACGAGTTGAGTTTTTACCAAAAAGTTATATTTTGGTTTCAACTGACCATATGACATTCTCTCAATCTTCTGGATCATCCAAATGCTCTCTAGCAAACTTCAGACGGGCCTGGACATATACTGGCTTAAGCAGGGGGACACGTCTGGCACTGCCACCAATTGGGCAAGTTCTCCCACTTATATATATAGAAAAATCAATGTACAGTGTGTGGAAATGTAGGGAGGTAAGGCAATAGATAGGCCATAGAGGGGAAATAATTACAATATAGTACTGGGTCAGACCCAATTTTGCCTCCAGAACAGGCAGACTTTTTCGGGGAATGGATTCTACAAGGTGTGGTGGTCAGACTCTCAATTGGTAGCAAGGGACCTAACGTGTGCCAGGAAAACATTACCCACACCAGTACACCGCCACCAGCCTCTACTGTTGACACCAGGCAGGAAGGGGGCCATGGACCCATATTGCTTACACCAAATCCAGACTCTGCCATCAGTGTGACGGAATTGGGATTTGTCGGACCCGGCAATGTTTTTCCACTCCTCAATTGACCAATGTTGGTGATAGGTATTGCTGCAGACGACCAATCTGTGACAAGGACTGACGAGTTGTGCGTTCCGAGATGCCGTTCTGCACACCACTGTTATTTGCTAGTTTGTTTAGCTCGCTTGTTTGCTTGCATGATCTTTGCCATTCTCTTTTGACCTCTCATCAACGAGCTGTTTTTGCCTACAGGACTGCATGTTTTTTTGTTTGTCGCACCATTCTCTGTAAAAACCCTAGACACTGTTGCGTGAAAAGCCCAGGAGGCCGGCCGTTTCTAAGATACTGGAACCAGCGCGCCTGGCACCGGCGACCATACTATGCTCAAAGTTGCTTAGGTTACTTGTTTTGCTCATTCTAACATTCAATTGAACAGTAACTGACTGCCTCAATGCCTGTCTGCCTGCTTTATAGCGTGTCACGTGGCCGGGGTTTGCTATGTCTGTAGAAATTTAAAAAATTTGTGAACAGGGTGGTGTACCAAAAACTGTCCACTGAGTTTATATCTGCTCGCAGAACATATTGGGGTTTTCTTGTAAGATTAAACCCTTAGCAGTTGTTCCACCGTTTGTATTTCATAGAAAAATAAAAGGAAAAGTGATGTGTGGAAGTTGTGGCTTTGATGAAATTGATTGGTGGCATTCATTCTCAAGTACCTACAGAACACGTAAGGTTGTGACTGCATTCAACATTTTATCTAAACTATTTTAATCTTGAATAAGGGGTTCATTTTCAGTTCATGTCTGTATTATTGTGGAGCAGCTTTTAACGTCCTTTCATTTCAAAAGTTTAACGGGTCAATCGTCATTTACTAACACTTTACATGGTTGTGGGAAATGTTTAAAGAACAAAAATTCTTAAGAAAATGTCAATCCAATTTTCATTAGGATAAATTGCTTTCCTTAACATAAGCGTTAGGTAAAGTTTCTAAAGAGATTTCTTTGACTTGACATGCAGCACCAATTACCAATAAGGTGTGCCTTTTGATATTTATAAATATGCATCCATTGTGTTTCAATAGATATTACTGAGTCAACTCATAGCCTCTGAATAAACAATCAGCTTTTCCTCCCATTCAATGTAGGCCCGCCCATGCAAACTAGGCCACCAAGCCAGGGATAATTGGGCATGCAATTATTAAAAGTAAAAAAAATGCAAATTAAGGTATGGATACAGCTGCTGGTCAAGACGGTGTCTGGACACTTGACCTATTTTCCCCTGAAAAGGCGCATTTCTTTTGGAGTCTTAGACGGGATTAGAACATGAAAATCAATTGGAATAACCAATTCTCCACAGGGATTATTCCATAACTCCATAGAGTCGCATCTCTGTCACCGGGAATCCATAATCCAATGTCTAAGATGGATCTGTTTCTTCAAGCCACCCGTTTTGTCTTCTTCCAGCACATATTGTTTAACGGCTTATCGGGCCTGCCGAAAGGTCATTCTATCATAGCAAATGGCGGAAAAACATTAAAGTTGGTTTAACTAGATGGCGTGGTCATCTCTGCTTGCTGTAAGCAACAAGGTAATACAGACCCACCACAAAGCCCCCTGATAATATTTGGGGGAAGGTTTCAAGAAAGGGTTAGACAATGAACACCATGTGACAGTTATAGTATTTTTTAAATACTTTCTTTTATGACTTGCACAACAACTAGGCAGACAGTAAGTTCTTATTGTTTTTGACAGCATTATCTGGTTGAAACGCCAGTTTACATGTATTTTTATTTTTTTCTCCTTATGAAGTGTCAAGGAAAGTTGGACTCGTTATGAGTGAATGCAACACATTTCATATTTTCTCTTTTTTTTTACTCTATTGTTATGTTTTTATTGAGAGGTGACATATTTGTATTATTGTTGACAGATCATACCTTTTTTTGATTGTTAAGGTTTAGCCTAGCTGCCTTACTATGAAATGATGTGTTATTTCAAACAACTGCTTACTAATCTGTTGTGATGGGGTCAAATGGACTGTATTAGGAGGCAATAATAACTTCTGACTTAAGTTGATCACGCGTAAATAAAACGTCATTCCCTTTACATGCATGTTTCTCTCAGGCCGTATTCTGACCTTGAATTTAAGCACGAGAATAGGATGTTATTCACCCGCTTTTCATTTGGGGTGCAGATCAAAGAAAGGAAGGTGTGGCGGAGCAGCCCGGTCTCAGACTAGACATAACATAGTAAACAAATCTGGGAGATGCAAATTAGTATGATATGTTAAGCTTGGTATGGTTACATTAAGGCAAAAACAAATGTAGGCTGGTTAGTCTGGGTGGACATATAACGCAAACGTCTAGTTCGAATCTCATCGTGGACAACTTTAGCAACTTTTCAACTACTTAGCATGGTACCTAACCCTTCCCCTCACCCTAACCATTTTAGCTAACCCTTCCCCTAACCTTAACCCTAACCACTAGCCTTGCAAAAGTTAGCGAGCTAGCTAACGTTAAGACCTAGCTAGAATCCATAACATATGGTATATTTTTGCAAATTCACAGATACTATGAAAAGTTATTCGTAACAAATCATACGCAATGGGTGATGGACAGCCACAAATGAATACATACCATACCATACGAAACGTAACATATCATACTAAATGGAGTGTCTCGTATTTAGATACAGAATAATAAGAAATGCTCTGAGACCAGGTTGGGTGGAGGTGTGTCTACAGATGTGCTGTATTCTGACCTTGACAAAGACCTAGATTCAATCAGATCAAGCGTTAACCGGCGATAGCAAACATCCGCATAGTGGTTGTTTTGGAGGTGGAACTGCATTGAAGCCCAAATCATTGAGCAGCTGCTCTTGCGATCATTGTCTGGAAGCCACATCTGGCCCAACCATGTTAGAAGTTCAGAATGAGAAAGTGTAGGCTATATAGAAATAATTATGCTCAAATTGAAAAATCATTAAACAAAATAAAGATGATTTCTAATCATGCTAATTGAGGTGTAGATTACATATCGCATTCCAGTGTTGTAAAACAAGGATGTGAAACGGACTCTGTGCAGCCAATGGCAATGTCCACTTTAGGTATAAGGCAGAGATTCACTTCTGGATTTGACAGCTCTAACATAGTTCCACCAAAACAACTGATATGCTGATCTCAGCTAAAAAAGGATCTGAATGAATAGAGCCCTTAATTCTCTCTTAATTCCATCATCTTTACGCGTGAGGAAACCATGAATAAGGTCGAGCGAACCTGCCGGTTCCAAGTGGAAAAAGCATCTGCTTTATCTTTTCTGATAGAAATAATGGCATTCTCCATGCACTGTCATTAAGACCTAGGTAAATGAGTAATCCGTTTGGAGAAGGGGATTGTAAATACACAATTGCAATTGTTTTAGATGATTCTCTTATAAGGGAGTCGAATGTCAAACCAATCATGGAAGCAAACTGAAAATCATATCAACATGACATGTATTGGGGCCCCTTTTCCACAGTGAAGAAGGCTATAAAAAAATAGTGCCGTTATTCAGAGTTCTAATTGTATGCCCTCATATTGTGTGAATGAAATTGGACCATCCAAGCTATAGGCTTCTGTAGGGCCCAACCTGCCAAGTGGATGTATATGCTTTAGAGTGGTTTAATTATTCATTTACAAGCTCTGAGCATTTTTTTTATCTAACAGTTGGTGCTAAAATGAACACGATTATGTATATATTTAGATGGCTTTCTTTCATAATGACACTACATTATTTTCCATTCATTTCTATTGGTCACAAAATGATCTGATACACAACCAAAAAAATTGAAAATGCATCCAACAAGTTTGTAATTGCTTTGCCACATTCTTTGCAGTATTACTTTAGTGCCTTGTTGCAAACAGGATGCATGTTTTGGAATATTTTTATTCTGTACAGGCTTCCTTCTTTTCACTCGGTCATTTGCGTTAGAATTGTTGAGTAACTACAATGTTGTTGATCCATCCTCAGTTTTCTCCTATCACAGTGTCGGGTTCACCTAGGGGTCATAAGAAGGGTTGTACATGTTTGATATATTAGAATAATTGATTATTCTTATGTAGTATTAATAGAAGGGGAGGGATGAAAAGACCCCTCCCTCCTTACATTTATAGGGTCCTAGACTACAGATTAACAATATATATTCATTGTAGAGGTTTCGTATTCCACAATTGTTTTTTAATTCTCTCTTTCTTATAAAAAGGCCTCTCTGAGAATGTGTGACTGTGAAGAAGGAGCTCTGCAGGGGAGTGGAGGAGATAAGACTAAAATAATCAGCTTTGGGGAGTGGACGTTTACTGCTAAGTTTTAGATAACCCTAAAAGCCATTGTTTATTTTTGGTCTCAGGAGTAAAAAGGTAATGACGTAGGTAGTGACATCACCAGGATAGACTGAGGGTGTAACAAAACAACTGGAGACTTTTTGTTTGATGCAGAACTTTCTCAGAAACATGCAATTGCATTAATAAAGGTTTTTGAATGATTTGATTAAAGATATTGTCATAATGCTAATTTCATCAATGAACCAATGATTGACAAGGACGTAAGGAAGGAATCCTAACAGCCATTAAATGTTGTAACTATTTTAAAGTCACCATTGGCCTCATGGTGAAATCCCTGAGCAGTTTCCTTCCTCTCCGGGAACTGATTTAGGAAGGACGCCTGTATCTTTGTAATGACTGGGTTTATTGATACACCATCCAAAGTGTAATTAAGAACTTCACCATGCTCAAAGGGATATTTTTTTTAACCCATCTACCAATAGGTGCCCTTCTTTGTGAGGCATTGGAAAACATCCCTGGTCTTTGTGGTGAATCTGTGTTTTAAATTCACTCCTCGACTTAGGGACCTTACAGACAATTGTATGTGTGGGGTACAGAGATGAGATAGTCATTCAAAAATCATGTTAAACACTATTACTGCACACATAGTGAGTTTAGGCAACTTGTGACTTGTTATGCAAAATGTTTACTCCTGAACTTATTTAGGCATGCCATAACAAAGGGGTTGAATACTTATTGACTCAAGACATTTCAGCTTTTCATTTTTGATTCATTTGTAAACATTTCTAAAAAAAATATTCCACTTTGACATTATGGGCTATTGTGTGTAGGCCAGTGTGAAACAAAATCTAAACCTAATCCATTTTAAATTCGGGCTGTAACAAAATGTGGAAAAAGGGGTGTGAATACTTTCTGAAGGCAACTGTAGATGGATCCCTGACAAAGGCCATGCAGCCGAAACGCGCCAGAGTAAAAAAAAAAAAAGAAATCGTTGTTCCATTGAACATGCCCTACAAATAAAGGCATTTGAATTATATGAAGAGTGCCTTGGTCCTCCTTTCTTTTTGTTGGCCAATTTACCAAAGAGCACCTTCTATTTACATTTACAAAGACCTACTATTGTGTACTCTAGCAGCGCTCCCCTTTTTTTCTACAAACTCTTCATTGTACAGAACACTACAAAAAAAATACAGAACACATACAAAAACTCATTCCTTGAATTTTCTTTCACTTGTTTAATCCTGTCTAATCCTCTAGCAATGTTTAATGTACAGCTAAAAAGTGTCAATACCCCATGCTTCATATTTAGTACGTTACAAAATACAGAACACTAATATTAAAATGTAAAAAATGTTTTGACTAAGTTATTTTTAGAATGCAGCCATACATAAAAATTGACAAAAAATTGTAGTAAAATATAAAAATCTAGAAGTATAAATAGAAATTTGGTCCATTGACTTGGTTGCTATAATATTATTTACATATTAGATGTATTATTTCATACCATTATGCATTTTCGACTTCAAAAGCTCACTGTTGCTACAAACAAAATAGCATATTCAATGTTAGACGGAATAATTAGTTGCTCAATGCATTGACTCAACAAAAAATAGGCTAACAAAACCTGTTTAACGTAAAAAGTAGCATGTTCCCTTTTTTTATGCTTACTGAAAATAAATATGAAACAGAGTAAAGCAAATATCTCAAGACAGCAGTATCAACAAAACATTAGAAAAGTTGATTTCAATTGTATGAGAGCCATTACAAGTAGGCTACAAGATGAATTTACAAAGGCACACATTACAAGGTCATAGGGTATCATGTCCAGCGGTCTGGAAAATGCATTCAAAGACGGAGAACAGAAGAGAGGGTAAACAGGCAAAGCTGCAGTTTTTAAAAACAGAAAACTGTGAGATAGGCGAGAATACATACTGACAAGTTAGGGGCCCTGTTGCCATAGGGTGGCAGGTAGCCTAGCTGTTAAGAGCATTGGGCCAGTAACCAAAAGGTCTCTGGTTCGAATCCTGGGTCCGACAGGGTGACAAGATCTGTCAATGTGCCCTTGAGCAAGGCACTTAACCCTAATTGCTCCTATTCTGCTAAGTGACTAAAATGTAAATGGTTACACCAGGGACTCAAGGCTCTCTGCTGTGCTGGCGGTGTCCCCTGGGACTGTTCCGTTGTTGTCTGAGGACTGGAGCATCCTCTCGTCCTCCTGTGTGCCCACCAGACTCAGCATGGCTGTGTATAGGAACTGATACTGCTCCTGAATGAGAAATGGAATAGAGAAACTGTGCTGTTGAAGGGAGAATGTCGAGACACAAAATGGCCACAGTGCATCAAACAGGTACAGTCGGTGCTTCAGATTGACTTACAACATCAGTGAAGGTCCTGGGCCTCATGAGGTTGAACATCTTGGCCACCTGGTACACGTCCACAGAGCTCTCCGCCTCTAGTTGGCGCACCAGAGTAGACAGGGCACAGAAGGTTCCCGCAGTAACACCACCAACCCTGCAAAATCAGACCCACGCCTTGAAGTGGTGGTAAAACTGACCTTATCTAGGGTGTCCAACTAAAAACTATTTTCAAAAATAACATGTTCATTGTGTAGATACTCCTCAAAAGTTATTGGCATTTCTACCCTTGTAGGCTAATGTGGCTAAATCAAAGGAGGACAGAGAAAGAAAGTGGTAAAAAAAAGTACAATTGCATCGCGTCAGCTAGGCTGGATTCTGTGCAAGAATTAAGGCTACTGGCTACCTGACAGGCTCACTTTCCCGTTGCACTTGTAATCTTCTTGAATCCGCAGGACATAAAACAATATAAGATAGACATCCACTTTGAGACATGTATTTTCATATTTTAGTAATAGATTTTCCTATTCATTCAAAATCCCTGTTATTTTTCGAAGATTTATCACAAAAAAAACATATCTATGAAATACTGAGCATGTGCCAAGCTTTTTATTTTCAAAGCCTTTTACATTTAATTCAGCTTGTGTCATGCTAATTTAGCTTTTTGCGACCAGCGGAAACATCTTTGAAGACAAGGACCACAAAATGTAAAATCCTCAAGTCGTTACGAGAAACCTGCTCTACTATGTCAACAGATATGTCAAATGATTGGTCTGAAAGGCTCCTTAACAGCTTCTACCCCCAAGCCATAAGACTCCTGAACAGCTACTTGGCTACCTGGACTATGTGCATTGACCCCCCTCACCCCCATTTTTACACTGCTGCTACTGTATGTTTATTATCTATGTATAGTCACTTTACCTCTACCTACATGTACATGTTACCTTGACTATCCTGTGCCTCCCCCTCCCAATAGCATCGCTACTGTTATTTTATTTTATATATTTTCTTCAAATTTTTACTTCAGTTTATTTTAGTAAATAATTTATGAACACTTTTTTAAATTGCATTGTTGGTTAAGGGCTTGTAAGTAAGCATTTCACTGTAAGGTCTACACAGGTTGTATTTGATGTGACAAATACAATTGGATTTGATTTGAAAAGAGGTCGGTGCTTATTATCCAACATATTAGGTTATGAAATCCGAATTCTTGGATATAATGTTAATGATATGTTAGAGAAAGACCCCACTGAATGATTCAGAACATGAATAATCATATTTGCCTTGGTAAAATGTATTTTGTAACAATAGGAAATTCAAATTAATCTCCAAAGTGTGTCGTCACCCATTATGGGCAGAGTGGGTGAAGCCCTACCTTGTATATCTTAAGGGCTCCCGAGTGGCGCAGTGGTCTAAGGCACTGCATCTCAGTGCTAGAGGAAATCCAAAATTCACTACAGACCCTGGTTTGATTCCAGGCTATATCACAACCGGACGTGATTGGGAGTCCCATAGGGCAGCGCACAATTGGCCCAGCGTTGTCCGGGTTAGGGTTTGGCCTTCATTGTAAATAAGAATTTGTTCTTAACTGACTTGCCTTGTTAAATAAAAGTTAAAGAAAAACAAATGTAAACTCTTGTCATATTAGCCAAGGGCTACGCCAAACTGGAGTATAGAGTACTAGTCCTGTACGTCTTTAGTGAACCTTTACAGTGTTGTCTGTGGTTAAAGCAGAGAATTAAGCGCCCTTTAACCCTTAACCCTTTAACAGGCAGCGCAACCCGGTGGTTGATCTCATTTTGACCACCAATTTGAAATGAGACCCTATTAAATTTGTTTGGCATATTTTATCATCTCACCCAATGTAAAATTATCATTTGGTTTTCATTATCAGATTCCCATATATTTTTAAACACGCATTCAAAGATGGAAGTGAACGTGAGCAAAACCAAACTTGATTTACCACAATTTTTTTGTACAAATTGCGTATGAAATGGGAAATTAGAATGTAAATGTTGTTTACCTGTTAAACATAATTTAAGAATGATTAAATTACGAATATGTTGTTGTTTTACAATTTTAGGAACTCTTAAAAAAAAATAAGCTCTACCAGGGTGAAAGAGTTGTCCATTAAGCTAGACTACAGTGCATTCAGAAAGTATTCAGACCCCTTCACTTTGTCCACATTTTGTTATGTTACAGCCATATTCTAAAATGTATTACATTGTTTTTTTTTCTCTCATCAATATACACACACAATACCCCATAATGGCAAAGCAAAAACATTTTTTTGAATTTTTTGCAAATTTATTCAACAACAAAAAAATGCAAATATCACATTTATATAAGTATTCAGACCCTTTACTCAGTACTTTGTTGAAGCACCCTTGGCAGCGATTAAAACCTCAAGCCTTCTTGGGTATGATGCTACAAGCTTGGCACATCTGTATTTGGGGAGTTTCTCCCATTCTTCTCTGCAGATCCTCTCAAGCTCTGTCACAGGTTGGATGGAGAGTGTTGCTGCACAGCTATTTTCAGGTCTCTCCAGAGATGTTCAATCGGGTTCAAGTCCAGGCTCTGGCTTGGCCACTCAAGGACATTCAGAGACTTGTCCCAAAGCCACTCCAGCATTGTCTTGGCTGTGTGCTTAGGGTCGTTGTCCTGTTAGAAGGTGAACCTTCGCCCCAGTCAGGTCCTGAGCGCTCTGGAGTAGGTTTTCAGCAAGGGTCTCTCAGTACTTCGTTCTGTTCATCTTTTCCTCGAATCCTGACTAGTCTCCCAGTCCCTGCTGCTGAAAAACATCCCCACAGCATGATGCTGCCATCACCATGCTTCACCGTAGGGATGGTGCCAGGTTTCCTCCAGATGTGCGCTTGGCATTCAGGCCAAGAGAATCTTATTTATCATGGAATGAGAATCTTTAGTTGCCTTTTGGCATACTCCAAGCGGGCTGTCATGTGCCTTTTACTGAGGAGTGGATTCCGTCTGGCTACTCTACCATAAAGGCCTGATTGGTGGAGTGCTGCAGAGATTGTTGTCCTTCTGGAAGGTTCTCCCATTGCCACAGAGGAATTATAAAGCTCTGTCAAAGTGACCATCGGGTCACCTCCCTGACCAAGGCCCTTCTCCCCTGATTGCTCAGTTTGGCCGGGCGGCCAGCTCTACGAAGAGTCTTGGTGGTTCTAAAATTCTTCCATTTAAGAATGATGGAGGCTACTGTGTTCTTGGGAACATTCAATGCTGCAGACATTTTTTGGTACCTTTCCCCAGATCTGTGCCTCGACACAATCCTGTCTCGGAGCTCTACGGACATTTCCTTCCACCTCATGGCTTGGTTTTTGCTCCGACATGCACTGTCAACTGTGGGACCTTAAATAGACAGGTGTGTGCCTTTCCAAATCATGTCCCATCAATTGAATTTACCAAAGGTGGACTTGAATCATGTTGTAAAAACATCTCAAGGATGATCAATGGAAACAGGATGCACCTGAGCTCAAGTTCGAGTCTCATAGCAAAGGGTCTGAATACTTATGTTTTTTTATATTTAATACATTTGCAAAAATGTCTAAAAACCTCTTTTTCCTTTGTCATTATGGGGTATTGTGTGTAGACTGCTGAGGATTTGTATTTATTTAATCCATTTTAGAAAAAGGCTGTAACGTAACAAAATGTGGATAAAGTCAAGATGTCTGAATACTTTCTGAAGGCACTGTTTGTAGCTTTTTGGGTGACCCGACCAAATTCACATAGAAATGTGAGTTATAGATATTTCATTCTCATTGACAGCAAGTCTAAGATGCGGTAGATATGTTCTATGTGATCTAGTTCTTAGCTTTCTCAAGTTCCATTTTTTGCATCTTTTACTTTCGGTTCTGTACACCATCTTCAAACAGCTGAAAATACAATATTTTGGGTTATGGAAAATATATTTCACAGCAGTTAAGATTGTACAATGATTCTCTACATAATGACTGACTGTTTTATCCATTGTCCAGTATCACTAGCTTTGACTTAATTCCATTCCTTTAAAGGTGTACTATGCAGAAATAGCTCCGCCATTTCCTGGTTGCGAAATTAGAATAGTTGGCCTAATTTCAGTTTATGTGACAAATTTTTTCATGGGATTTTTTTGGTCTGATAAAATTCATTTCAAATCCCTATCATTATTCACTATCTGCTTGTTATATTCGATTTGTTTCACAATCAAATAGTTTCCTAGGAACGCGAAGCGAGGCGGCCATCTCTGTCGGCGCCGGAAGTTGAACATTCATGTCATGTCAATTTACTGGTATTCTTATCATATCATATAAACTGTAAACGCCTTAATTTACATGCATTCTCATATTTTAACATACACATTGATCATATATGATTAATACTTTATATCAGTCCTCATTTAACTAGGCCTTTCTTCCATTATGAGTCAATGAAGCCGACATAATGTAAATTCAAGTATCATATTTAGATGATTTACACAGTCTATCCAAATTCCAATACAACATTTGTTTACTTTAATTGGGAAACTCAACCGGCTGGTTGAGATATTTGTGATGCATTATCTATCAAAGTTGTCATGCAACAAATTCAAAAACAAATGCAACAAATTCTTCATTTTTAGCCTATACTGAGGATAAATACACATACAATCCTTTTTATGAATTGTTTTTATTGGTGTGCAAATCTTAAGACAGGATTGTCTAAATAGGCCTGGATCAGTACAGTGTTTCAGTTCCAATAAATATTAAGAGTATTGCACATTTGGACATATCTTCTTATCCTCTTAGGTTAAGGTCTCAGAGTGGATCATCTTGAATATATTAACAGAAAAGAGAGGGAAAAATAGTGCTTCAAGAGTATTGAGATAGAGTACATACCTGAGTGCCAAATAGTTGGGGGTTGCACTTTTGGGACTGTTCCATTTGTTCCAGGTTTGGAGTGGAGATGACCTTATTTCACAGATACATAATCAGTAAATCAATAGAGAGGTCTTACTGGTCGTGGACCACCGTGGGGCCCTCCTTGGAGGAGCTCTCCTCCTTCACCAGACTGAGCAGCTCAAAGGTGCTGCTGATGGGGCTGTCCGGGTTGGGCCAGTGAGGCGCCCGGTAGTGCCTCACTTCCAGAACATAGTCATCCTGGCCCAGAGGGAGACAACAACACACAATCAGAGAGAGGGCTAGAGAGAGAGAGAAAGTGTTTGTGTGTTCTAGGGTTGCACATGTTGGGGAAAATTCCGAAGTGGAAACTTTCCGTGGGAATATATGGTAATTCATGCAAATTAATATTAATACCATTTAAATGTAGATGTTTTTTGCATTGGATATATTTACCATATCATATGGAGACAGAAACATAAACCTTTACCCTTAAGTAGACATAATTGCAAATGATTAAATCCTTCCAATAGAAATAAAAACGATTTAGTTATGAATTGAACTTTAATTAACAACAAAAGAAGGGGAATATTGAATGATCCATCGCATCTCCCAAAAACATTATCAACATACATCTGTAAAATGATAGTCTAGAAACTAAAGCTTTGGTTTTGTCTTCTCCCTGGACCTCCTCAATGTCCACCTCTTGAACATCAGTCTCTGAGGCCTCATCTTCACTGTTACTTTCCAACCTTGATGAGGACGTTGCAATGTCGCCGAAGACCCATCTTCTTGCCCCGGTCCGCTAGGTTTCTAAGCGCCATGTCTCCCCATGTTATTGAAAGAGTCCAGGGGCATCAGCTGTGTAGCCGAGTGATCATAGGGTTCAAAGAACAGCAATAGTGCTTTCCTCACCATCAAAGAACAGCAATAGTACTTTCCTCACCATCAAAGAACAGCAATAGTGCTTTCCTCACCATCAAAGAACAGCAATAGTGCTTTCCTCACCATCAAAGAACAGCAATAGTGCTTTCCTCACCATCAAAGAACAGCAAAGTGCCTTCCTCAACATCAAAGAACAGCATAGTGCTTTCCTCACCATCAAAGAACAGCAATAGTGCTTTCCTCACCATCAAAGAACAGCAATAGTGCTTTCCTCACCATCAAAGAACAGCAATAGTGCTTTCCTCACCATCAAAGAACAGCAATAGTGCTTTCCTCACCATCAAAGAACAGCATTAGTGCTTTCCTCACCATCAAAGAACAGCATTAGTGCTTTCCTCACCATCAAAGAACAGCAATAGTGCTTTCCTCACCATCAAAGAACAGCAAAGTGCTTTCCTCACCATCAAAGAACAGCAATAGTGCTTTCCTCACCATCAAAGAACAGCAATAGTGCTTTCCTCACCATCAAAGAACAGCAATAGTGCTTTCCTCACCATCAAAGAACAGCAAAGTGCTTTCCTCACCATCAAAGAACAGCAATAGTGCTTTCCTCACCATCAAAGAACAGCAAAGTGCTTTCCTCACCATCAAAGAACAGCAATAGTGCTTTCCTCACCATCAAAGAACAGCAATAGTGCTTTCCTCACCATCAAAGAACAGCAAAGGTGCAAAAAGAACAGCAAGTGCTTTTCTCACCATCAAAGAACAGCAATAGTGCTTTCCTCACCATCAAAGAACAGCAATAGTGCTTTCCTCACCATACAACCATCAAAGAACAGCAATAGTTTCCTCACCATCAAATAACAGCAATTTTTCCTCACCATCAAAGAACAGCAATAGTGCTTTCCTCACCATCAAAGAACAGCAAAGGTGCTTTCCTCACCATCAAAGTAGTGCTTTCCTCACCATCAAAGAACAGCAATAGTGCTTTTCTCACCATCAAAGAACAGCAATAGTGCTTTCCTCACCATCAAAGAACAGCAATAGTGCTTTCCTCACCATCAAAGAACAGCAATAGTGCTTTCCTCACCATCAAAGAACAGCAATAGTGCTTTCCTCACCATCAAAGAACAGCAAAGTGCTTTCCTCACCATCTTAAATATACATGCCCCGTTAAAAAAATTAAGAACAGATATAGCCCTTGGTTCACTCCAGACGTGACTGCCCTTGACCAGCACAAAAACATACTGTGGGGTACTGCATTAGAATCGAATAGCCCCCGCGATATGCAACTTTTCAGGGAAGTTAGGAACCAATATACACAGTCAGTTAGGAAAGCAAAGGCTAGTTTTTTCAAACAGAGATTTGCATCCTGTAGCACAAATTTCCAAATGTTTTGAGACACTGTAAAGTCTATGGAGAATGAGAGCACCTCCTCCCAGCTGCCCACTGCACTGAGGTTAAAAAACACTGTCCTCACTGATAAATCCACGATAATCGAGAACTTCAATAAGCATTTTTAACGGCTGGCCATGCTTTCCACCTGGCTACCCCTACCACGGCCAACAGCACTTCACCCCCTGCAGCAACTTGCACAAGCACCCCCGATGTTCTGAAAGAGCTGCAAAATCTGGACCCCAACATATCAGTTGGGCTAGACAAACCCTCTCTTTCTAAAACTAATCAGCCGCAATTGTTGCAACCCCTGTTACTAGTCTGTTCAACCTCTCTTTTGTATCATCTGAGATCCCCATAGATTGGAAAGCTGCCGTGGTCATACCCCTCTTCAAAGGGGGAGACACTCTAGACCCAAACTGTTACAGACCTATATCCTGCCCCGCCTTTCTAAAGTCTTCGAAAGCCAAGTTAACAAACTGACCACTGACCATTTCGAATTCCACCACACCTTCTCCGCTATGCAATCTGGTTTCAGAGCTGGTCATGGGTGCACCTCAGCCAAGGTCTTAAACGATATCATAACCGCCATCAATAAAAGACAGTACTGTGCAGCAGTCTTCATCGACCTGGCCAAGGCTTTTGACTCTGTCAATCACCACATTCTTATCGGCAGACTCAACAGCCTTGGTTTCTCAAATGACTGTCTCGCCTGGTTCACCAACTACTTCTCAGATAGAGTTCAGCATGTCAAATCGGAGGGCCTGTTGTCTGGACCTCTGGCAGTCTCTATGGGGGTGCCGCAGGGTTCAATTCTCGGGCCTACTCTTTTCTCTGTATATGTCAATGATGTTGCTCTTGCTGCTGGTGATTCTCTGGTCCACCTCTACGCAGACGACACCATTCTGTATACATCTGGCCCTTCTTTGAACACTGTTAACAAACCTCCAAACGAGCACCCGCCCGGGCGACTAGTATCGACTTAGAATATCTGAACAACTACAAATACCTAGGTGTCTGGTTAGACTGTAAACTCTCCTTCCAGACTCACATTAAACATCTCCAATCCAAAATGAAATCTATAATTGGCTTCCTATTTCGCAACAAAGCCTCTTTCACTCATGCTGCTAAACATACCCTCGTAAAACTGACTATCCTACCAATCCTTGACTTCAGCGATGTCATTTACAAAATAGCCTCCAACACTCTACTCAGCAAATTGGATGCAGTCTATCACAGTGCCATCCATTTAGTCACCAAAGCCCCATATACTACCCAACACTGCGACCTGTATGCTCTCGTTTGCTGGCCCTAACTACATATTCGTCGCCAAACCCACTGACTCCAGGTCATCTATAAGTCTTTGCTAGGTAAAGCCCTGCCTTATCTCAGCTCACTGGTCACCATTGCAACACCCACCCTTAGCACGTGCTCCAGCAGGTTTATTTCACTGGTCATCCCCAAAGCCCATCCTTTGGCCACCTTTCCTTCCAGTTCTCTGCTGACAATGACTGGAACAAATTGCAAAAATCACTGAAGCTGGAGACTCATATCTCCCTCACTAACTTTAAGCATCAGCTGTCAGAGCAGCTTACTGATCACTACACCTGTAGACAGCCCATCTGTAAATAGCCCACCCAACTTCCTCATCCCCCATATGTTTATTTCTTTTTGCTATTTTGCACCCCAGTATCTCTACTTGCACATCATCATCTGCACATCTATCACTTCAGTGTTAATGCTAAATTGTCATTTCGCCACTACAGCCTATTTATTGCCTTACCTCCCTAATCTTACTTCATTTGCACACACTGTATATAGATTTTTCTATTGTGTTATTGACTGTACGTTTGTCTATCCCATGTGTAACTCTGTGTTGTTGTTTTTGTCACACTGCTTTGCTTTATCTTGGCCAGGTCTCAGTTGTAAATGAGAACTTGTTCTCAACTGGCCTACCTGGTTAAATAAAAGGTGAAAAAAAAAAAAAAAAAAGACATGTTCCAACATCTAGTGGAAAACCTTCCTAGAAGAGTGGAGGCTGTTATAGCAGCAAAGGGGGGACCAACTCCATATTAATGCCCATGATTTTTGGAATGAGATGTTCAATGAGCAGGTGTTCACATACTTTTGGTCATGTAGTGCATGTGTGCGCCTGTGTGTGTGTGCGCCTGTGCGCGTGTGCGCCTGTGTGCCTGTGTGCGTGTGCGCCTGTGTGTGTGTGCGCATGTGTGCCTGTGTGCGTGTGTTAAAAATGTTCCAGTGATTGGTGGTGCAGATGTCCGGGTCTAAACTGTGTGAAAAATAACAGCTGTGCTCCATTGAGGCATGGAGAATGTGTATTGAATTTCCACTCTTTTCACTGGCCATTTGGTTTCACCATGGGCTAAGATCCAGGAAGAGATAAGCAGAACAACTCCATGGAATAAGCATTTCCTTGTTGCTATATATTACCTCTGTGTATCAATTCAGTGGTTTAATGGTTGTTTGGGTATAGACACAGTGTTAACATTTGATGAGCAATAGCAACTGGTCCATAGTGTCTGGTGCATAGTGACTGGTCCATTCTACGAAGCTAATATTTTAGTTATGATCCCACAGTCTGTGGCCAATGTAGTTAGTCTGTTCTATGTAGTTGATCATGTTAGTGTGACTTATCTTACTTATCAAGCTGATCTCCATGATTTTACTGATCTCCCTCAGCTGATCTCCCTGGTCTTACTGATCTCCCCAGTCTGAGCTGATCTCCCTCGGCTGATCTCCCTGGTCTGAGCTGATCTCCCTCAGCTGATCTCCCTGGTCTTGCTGATCTCCCTGGTCTTGCTGATCTCCCTGGTCTTGCTGATCTCCCTGGTCTTGCTGATCTCCCTGGTCTTGCTGATCTCCCTGGTTTTGCTGATCTCCCTGGTCTTGCTGATCTCCCTAGTCTTGCTGATCTCCCTGGTTTTACTGATCTCCCTGGTTTTACTGATCTCCCTGGTTTTACTGATCTCCCTGGTCTTGCTGATCTCCCTCAGCTGATCTCACCTGTGTAGCCTCCAGGACGTAGTGCTGCACCACCAGCATCTCCTCGTTGGCCAGACACATGTGGTTCTCGCTCTGCAGGGTCACTGTGAACACCTCATAGCTGATTGGCTGCTCCTTGCGGGGCCAGTACACGTATGGCTCCTCCCCCTCTGCCTGAGAACACAGATGTGGTGAGGACTTCCTGTTTGAGGCAGAAAATAGCTGCCATGCATACATCAGAGGTTTTGAGTCCAGGACGACAGATAGATACCCACCAGGCTTGGTGTTCCCGGCAGTGTGACTATGACCTGAGCGTTGTGATCCCAGATCATCCTCCAGAATTCTGTCACTGTGCCGGCCAGCGGGTTTTGGGTCACGATGAACTCAGTGCTCTGCCGGTACCCCTGGGGAACACAACCGGTGGTAGAACATTAAGACCTGAATCCGATCGCCAATATGGACAGGAAACCAAAAGTAAAATTGACTGAAAATGTGTTACTATGTGTAACTATGTAGTTAGAAGAGTCACGGTGACAGATACTATCTAGAATGGTTGGGTTCTTACCGTGAGGTATGAGGCGTTGATGTAGTCTGATGTAGTTTCTCCAGCCACTGTGGACAGACAAACCCGTGACCTTTCATCTGGAGACAAAGCCACACGTTGTTAAACATCCTCATAAGGTATACAGAATATAATTTTGTAGAGTATTACTATTAGAATGGTTAGCTTTATCAGAGCGGCATTACTAAACCATTATCATTGCTTTACCTACATAACATGATTTTGTCAGACATTTGTCTTAAACCAAACAAAAACAAAATGTGCTTCAAGGTCCATGCTCTCAAATAACTTCTTTGCCATAATTTTTTTTGTACAGTTTTAGTTAGGAGGGGTTAAGGTGTGCGGGCATTTTGCTAAATGTTCTATTGAAGGTGACAATGTTGAGGATGAGTGCTGGTAGAAATCCAACCTGAAATGTAAAAAAGGTCTCATTGTCTAAACTGTTCACAGTCGTGGTGGATGCTCTTCCAAGGTCAAGAGGAGAGGAGGTTTTTAAAGTGCTGGAACCTTTCAACGTATGAACAAACCTGTCTGTAACTCACCGGGTATTAAAGAGGAGTTTCTGTTCTCTCTGTTACACTCTTTCAGGGCTGAAGAGTAGTCGCACTGTATGGCATTGGACGAGGATATCAGCTGCAATCACATTGGAACCAAGGAGCAGATTAACTGTTAGTATTTAAAAATGTGCCAGTGGTTGTACCTGCTCTTTTCAGAGAAAGACAACCGATAGACTTATTGTTCTCCAAATGTATGTTTTACTTTTAGTTCTGCCCTTTCTGCCCTACTGGAGTTCTTATGGAAAGTTTACCATTGTAAATCTACAGTAAATGTAAATAGTAGCACTATGACTTGTTAATGGCATATGTCCTTACCTTAAACTGTTTCTCTAGCTGTGTCCTTCCGGAGGGCCCTGGGGTCAGGAGGTCGTTGACGTAGCTGTGGATGCGACTGGAGGGAACCTCCGTCTCCTTGCTCAAGATGGCCTCCACTAGAGCATCGTGAATGAACACATACTGCTCCTGAATGCACAGGGAAAGTAGGGGTTGAAAGCCTTAGTTGGGTGTTGACATTCGTACTGTTCTGGTAAGGTGACAGGACAACTAATCTTACTGTAGTGGATCCACTGTTTTCTTGTTGGTATCAGACCTGGGTTCAAATAGTATTCTTTCAAATGATTTAGATGCATTTGATGGAGCTTTCCATTTGATGGAGCACAACCCAAAAGTGCAAACCCCGCCCATCTGGACTGAGCACTCACCTCTGTCTGTACCAGGTAGTTCCTCTGTGTGCGGATGTGTTTGAGGAAGCCCATGATGTTGACCGTGCCCTCTTCTTTGATCTGCTTCAGCATGCTATCCAACACTATGTAGGTTCCAGTCCTGCCAACCCCTGCACTGGAAACACACACACAAGAGAGGTTCACAATATATTCTGAATCCTGGTACTTTAGTTCTCTATGAAATAACGTTCCATGTTGAACTTATCAGCTGGACAAGGTGAAAGTGGCTGTTAAGTGATATAATGGAGGACCATGTCCATTCTATTCCTATGCGGGTCGGAATGTAAATGTACTTCCTGAATTGAAACATTCACGTATAGAAGAAGATACATCTGTTTATTGACTGAATTTAAATGGAATTTCTTTTGAAACAAATGGCCTTGATCTTAAAGCTGTTCTATACATTCTACATATCTATGCATATATACATGTTCATTCTATATCTATGGCCTCCTACCTGCAGTGCACTACGATAGGCCCCATGTCATCTGTCCTGGCTTTGGAGGACTTCTGGACGAAGGTGAGCACGGGCAGAGTGTACTCGGGCACGCCCATGTCCGGCCACTGAGTGTAGTGGTACTGTGTCACGGTCCGCTCGTTAATCCGCCCCTTCAGAGAAACCTGGGGGTTGGTGGAAGGAAACAGGAAGTGGTAAGCAGGATGGGACACAAAATGGCTGTCAATGTGACACGTGGGATTCGTAGTTCCATAATAAATGTAGTAATGAGGCAGCGCTTCAACTAACTTGGAGGGGAGGTGCAACCGAGGTAGATGATACAGTGAGGAAGTAGAGGTTAAACTATTAATGAGAGGTAAATGTGATGTAAATAGTATGACCTCTGACCTTTTTGACCTTGGTGTTCCTGAGGGTGAAGGTTCTCTGGGTGTAGTGGGCCAGAACCTTATTGCTCTTCACCATCACCAGGAAACCACCGTACTCTTCCTGGCTATCCAGGGGCCAGTACTGGTCACACTTCCTCTGACATACATGACCAAACACTTTAGAATAATTTCATGAATAAACATTAATAAACAAATAAATAAATTTGTGAACTATTACTAAATATGTTCAAGCATTACAACACTTCAGCATTTACAGCATGTATAAGCAGTTATAATGGCCCTGGTTTCTCACCCGTCCCTTCTCTACCAAGTTGGTAATCATGATGATGACGCCCACGTTCTGTTCCCACACCATCCTCCAGAAGTCCACGGTGCTGGACTTGAGTGGGCCCTGGGCTGCGATGTAGGCCCTGGACTTGTTGAAACCCTGTGGAGGGTAGGGAGGGAGGGAGGGAAAGCGTGAACAACAGATTAGCTACTGATACATCAACAAGACATTTGCCCTCATATCAAATCAAATTGTATTTGTCACTTGCTTCGTCAAAAACAGGTGTAGACGAACAGTGAAATGCTTACTTAAAGGTCCTTTTCTACTATTGTGCACAGACAAATGCAAGAGAATTGCTTACGTCAACGTAGTTTGCGTTAATGTAATCTCCACTCTTCCCATCTTTGTCAGCCTGGGTTGAGAGTCTTACTCGGCTGTGGTCATCTAGGAGTAGAGGAGGAAAGATAAGCTGGGTGCATTCAAGAATGTATGTGTGTGTACATGTGTTTGAAGGTGCATGTTTGACTAACAGGCCAGGATATTAACGTATCGGTTCTTGTTCTTGTTGTCTGGATGGTTGGAGCCGTCTGTGGTGATACCCAGGTCCACCGGGCACACCTGCACCTCCTAAAAGAAAACACATGACCTTACATCCCACCATCCTTTTACTACGCAGTCAAACTAAAATATGTCATCATGCACAACAAAAACGTCAACATGGGCAGCTGGAAATGTGGCGAACATCTACACGTGACTACTTCAGAAAAAAAAGGGAGACGTAGCTTACCTCATAACACTCTTTCAATATCTAACGGGGAGGGGGAATGCAAAAAGCACAGCAATGAAATTTCATGACACATGTTTAGCAAAAAAAACGTGCAAATAAATAACAAGAAAACAGTTTATGGGCAAATCTCAACTTCAAGACACTGTTTATGCGATCAACGGGATTCAGTCCATGTACCATGTTAATGTCCTTAGCTTTGACTTACAAACCTATGTTTGTGTTATTGACAACATTTACACGTGTATACATTTATACAGCACTGATAAAATGTCAAGCTAGGATTTATATGGTAAGCAATGGTAAATATGTAGTTTAACATGAGCAATCACTGCATAGTGTATTTTATTGATCCCTTATTTTACCAGGTAAGTTGACTGAGAACACATTCTAATTTACAGCAACGACCTGGGGAATAATTACAGGGGGGAGGAGAGGGGATGAATGAGCCTATTGGAAGCTGGGGATGATTAGGTTGTATGAGGGCCAGATTGGGAATTTAGCCAGGACAACTGGGTTAACATCCCTACTCATATAAGTGCCATGGGTTCTTTAGTGACCACAGAGAGTCAGGACACCAGTTTAACGTCCCATCTGAAAGACAGCACCCTACACTGGGCAATGTCCCCAATCACTGCCCTGGTGCATTAGGATATTATTTTTTCGATCAGAGGAAAAAGTGCCTCCTACTGGCCAGTCAACACCACTACCAGCAGTATTTGGTTTCCCATCCGGGGACCGACCTGGACCAACTCTGCTTAGCTTCAGAGGCAAGCCAGCAGTGGGATGCAGGGTGGTATGCTGCTGGTGTATAATGTGATATATTTGTAAGTCTCAGTGGTAAGGACAATAGACATGACTCCTCAGATGAATCTGGGCCAGAGACATACAATATCATGTAGCATGAGACAGAGACAGAGTGTGAGTTCGAATGGCCATCACAGTGCAAAGCCTCCCACAAGTCTTCTGCATGCTTACCTTAAAATAATAACAGCTGCCGTGTAACATCGCAAATGACACATAACAGTTTCACAAGAAGGCTACATACAGAAAAGCTCAATTAAAATATACTGCCAATTAATATGAATAATACTAATAAAAATGTCTGTCATAAACCATATCCTGTGAGGGAACTGAAGAAGAATTTGACAGCACACCTCAAACTCTCTGGAGAATGCATTGGTGTGGTGGAGCTCCGTCACGTGCTTGACAAACTGCTTCACTGGAAGGGCTTCTTGTTTATCTAAAGGCAGAGAAAAAGGGTTTTATTGATATCATCCACAAAAGTATTTTATCAGAACAAAAGTTTGAAACTTCCTGCTCTGGCAGAAGCAGATGTTGAGTAAGTGAGTGTTAATGAAAGAGCTAAGCTTGGTGAAGATGGTGGACAGATGGAAAGAACACCTGTCCATATGTCTCTGTGCTTGTTAACACTTATCTTATGCCAACTCTACTGAATTCTAGTTGATCCCATGGAAAAGGTGCGCGTGCGTGTGTGCATGTGTGCGTGTGTGTGTGTGTGTGAAAGTGTGTACGACCTAGATTCAATCAGATCAAGCGTTAACCGGCGATAGCCAACACCCACATAGCTGATGTTTTCGTGGTGTCGGAGGTGTAGCTGCGTTGGAGCTGAAAAATAGGTGAGCAGCTGCTCTTGATCACCCGTCCCACTCATGTTAGAAGTTCAGAAGGAGAAAGTGTATGCTATATAGAAGTAATTATGCTCAAATTGAACATCATTCAACTAAATAATAAGGGTTTCTATCATCCTAATGGAGGTGTAGATTCCATTTCACATTCCAGTGTTCCAACTTGACAATGGCAATGTCCACTTTAGGTATAATGCCAGGAGTTCTAACACAGTTCCTCCTCCGACACCGCCAAAACAACTGCTATGCAGATGTCTTGATAAAGCGGATCTGATTAAATAGAGCCCTTTGTCTCATAGAATGGTTACCTGTATCTGTACGCATGGATGTGGGTGAAACAGATATGACTCTGGGGGATGTGTTGTCCTCTATGTAGAAATGGGCAATCTGGAAACACTTCCTGTGGAAACAAATGTACGATGATGCAAGTTAATCAACAATACTCGAATAACTGCAGGTGTTGCCAGTTTCTTCTGTCTTTGTGACATATTGCCAATGCTATTATACCTTTGGTACAAAAAAATTTGCTTTTTCCATCTAATTTAACACAAATGAGGGATTTGTATGCATTGTTCTCATTTGGTGAAAAATGTGTTGAAAATTCTGTGTGACAAAAACAAGAATAATATTGGAGTAATGCTTATGTAAATGTAATACAACAACTGTAGATATATTTTTAAGACATAAAAAAATACAGCAGGCCTAAAAATGCTGCTGTTGTTGTTTTTGAAGATAAAAAGCCAACCACCGATGTTGGAGAACATGGTAATCTGTCCTCAACACAGGAAAAAAGATGTTCCTTCTAATCCGGAACAGGTTTTTAACAGGATCACCACTGCATGTCTTTCTGATGAACCTGCGCCCAGCTAACCAAAAATGGACATCACCACACAGATTACTCTGGAAATAAAAAAAACAGCAGAGAGATGTCCCCGGTAGATTACATGTGTGCGTTTCTAAAAGACATCTCCACTTTGCTAACCCCAAATGCCCAGCTGTGGGGTGGCCAAATGAGCACCGTGTCACCGGAGGACGAGCAAGGACGCGACACAGAGGGGATTACAGCATTTCAGCCTCACGCCACTCATTTTACAAGACGCTGACACGAAAGCCTTCATGTCGGACATAATGAGGCGCAGGCGCTTTCCCCTCTCCTACCCCACCAGATGCCCTGTTTCCCTTTTCCTATCCCACCCGAGGCCCTGTTCCCCCCCTATTACCCCACCCGAGGCACTGCCTGTTCCCACTTCTACCCCACTCGAGGCCCTGCCTGTTCCCCCTCCTACCCCACCGAGGCCCTGCCTGTTCCCCCTCCTACCCCACCGAGGCCTGCCTGTTCCCCCCCCCCCCACCAAGGCCTGCCTGTTCTCCCTCCTACCCCACCCGAGGCCCTGCCTGTTCCCCCTCCTACCCCACCCGAGGCCCTGCCTGTTCCCCCCCTCCTACCCCACCCGAGGCCCTGCCTGTTCCCCCTCCTACCCCACCCGAGGCCCTGCCTGTTCCCCCATCCTACCCCACCCCAGGCCCCTGCCTGTTCCCCCACCAAGGCCTCCTACCCCACCCGAGGCCCTGCCTGTTTCCCCTCCTACCCCACCCGAGGCCCTGCCTGTTCCCCCTCCTACCCCACCCGAGGCCCTGCCTGTTCCCCCTCCTACCCCACCCGAGGCCCTGCCTGTTCCCCCTCCTACCCCACCCGAGGCCCTGCCTGTTCCCCCTCCTACCCTCCTACCCCCACCCGAGGCCCTGCCTGTTCCCCCCCGTTCCTACCCCACCCGAGGCCCTGCCTGTTCCCCCTCCCCCCACCCGAGGCCCTGCCTACCCCCTCCCCCACCCGAGGCCCTGCCTGTTCCCCCTCCTACCCCACCCGAGGCCCTGCCTGTTCCCCCTCCTACCCCACCCCGAGGCCCTGCCTGTTCCCCCCCTCCTACC
Organism: Oncorhynchus tshawytscha; assembly: GCF_018296145.1. Taxonomy (NCBI): domain Eukaryota; kingdom Metazoa; phylum Chordata; class Actinopteri; order Salmoniformes; family Salmonidae; genus Oncorhynchus; species Oncorhynchus tshawytscha. The sequence goes on from NC_056429.1 coordinate 13,965,948, forward strand.
CCACCCGAGGCCCTGCCTGTTCCCCCCCTACCCCACCCGAGGCCCTTGTTCCCCCTCCTACCCCACCCCCTGCCCGACCGGCCCTGCCTGTTCCCCCCTCCCCACCAAGGCCTCCTGTTCTCCCTCCTACCCCACCCGAGGCCCTGCCTGTTCCCCCTCCTACCCCACCCGAGGCCCTGCCTGTTCCCCCATCCTACCCCACCCGAGGCCCTGCCTGTTCCCCCCCCTACCCCACCCGAGGCCCTGACCCCACCCGGCCCTGCCTGTTCCCCCTCCTACCCCACCCGAGGCCCTGCCTGTTCCCCCTCCTACCCCACCCGAGGCCCTCCTGTTCCCCCTCCTACCCCACCCGAGGCCCTGCCTGTTCCCCCTCCTACCCCACCCGAGGCCCTGCCTGTTCCCCCTCCTACCCCACCCGAGGCCCTGCCTGTTCCCCCTCCTACCCCCCTGCCTGTTCCCCCCCCTACCCCACCCGAGGCCCTGCCTGTTCCCCCTCCTACCCCACCCGAGGCCCTGCCTGTTCCCCCACCCGAGGCCCTCCTGTTCCCCTCCTACCCCCCACCCGAGACCCTGCCTGTTCCCCCTCCTACCCCACCCGAGGCCCTGCCTGTTCCCCCTCCTACCCCACCCCGAGGCCCTGCCTGTTCCCCCTCCTACCCCACCCGAGGCCCTGCCTGTTCCCCCTCCTACCCCACCCGAGGCCGTGTTCCCTAACCACTGTATGACCCCGAGCCCCAAGCTCAACGCTCTACACTCTGAGTGAGGCACATCTCTTAGCTTTAATCCCTCATCGGCACCAAGATTATTACAGATTTAAAATGAAATACAATAACAGGGTAGAAAACATGAACAATATGTCACGTCTCCAGCGCAGTGGATGAGAAATGTACAGTCTTATGCGGCTTAAGTGTTTACATTTCTGACAAAGTGTCCTTGATCGGATTGCCGAAGTTGGTTATTTAACTGTCCAACCGGTCAGTTTGCCACCACAGTGAAAAGTAGTATTTTTCTATGATCTCACAGTATGGGCATAATGTCTTTATAACTAGATGGGCAACTCTGAATGATGGCACCTATGTGTAAGTGAATCTACCCAGACACATCAAAGCTAAATGTGAAAAGCTAGACCTCAAACCGAAGCCATGTTGAAGATATTGGATGTGTCATGGGGAAGTGTGTGAGAGTGAGAAAGAAATTGGGCCCATGTCAGAGGAGATTAGGTCTCACAGTGAGACAGACAAATATGTGGTTCTTAAGGTCAACCTCGCTCCCCCTCTGCCACCCCCCGCCTCGCTCCACCCGTGCCCCCTGATGTCTGGGGCGGCAGTGCCCAGTGTCTGGGGACAAAACAGACCCACTCCTCTGAGACAGATGAATAACAATATGACAGGTATCGGCCCTGCGGCAGTTCCACACAGCTGTCCCATAGGGAGGCAGAAGGCTTAATGGTGTCAGTATGTGTGTGGAGCCTATCAATGCAGAAAGAAAGCTGTTGTTCATGTAGCTTAGCTGTCAGGTTAAACAGATGATGGGTGGGTTCAGGGGGAAACGATGGGAGAGGATTTCTCAACATCATCACCATAATACTAATCATCATCATTATGGATCTTATAACAATCATCATTATGGATCTATAATAATCATCATTATGGATCTCTAATAATCATCATTATGGATCTATAATAATCATCATTATGGATCTATAATAATCATCATTATGGATCTATAACAATCATCATTATGGATCTTATAACAATCATCATTATGGATCTTATCTTCCTCCTCTACCTCCTTCACTTCTTCCTCCATATCCACCTCCTCATCCTCCAAACTCCACCTTCTTCCTCCATATCCACCTCCTCATCCTCCAAACTCCACCTTCTTCCTCCATATCCACCGCCTGCTCCTCCCTCTTACCTCCAGTAGATGAGGATTCCCACCAGGACGATGAGTCCCAGGAAGGTGAGGGTGGAGATCACTGCCAGAGGGACCATGGCCCTCCTCTCTCTCTCCCTGGCCAGACCCACCCTGGACTCATGGCTGCTGTTACTGGCCTCTGTAAGTGGTGGGAAGAGGGAAGAACAGACGAGACACACAACTCAGAAAACGTGTCATTCACTCATTCAACTACAACACATTGTCTGGCAAACACGTCAACAGTAAATCAATCCACATACTCATCCAATTTACCTTTCATGTTCCAACACAGAGCTCCTCCTTGAACTACAGAACCTTGTTCATTTACATTTTAAACGCTACAGTAGACCTTCGCTTTAACATCTTCATACCCATTCAGTTAACAAATCTAAACCTATTGCTACTTCTCTAACCCATATACAATTGCGACAATGATACATATGGATGAAAGTGAACACGAATGCTTTCACAAAGTTAACGTGCACTACAGGTTAGTTCATGACAATGGCTCAATGCTTGATGCACACAATGGCTTAAATCTATGGGACTCTTAATGAGCGGAGACCAAAAAAGCCTATTGGCAAAACTGTGCTTCTATTGCAAAGGCTTGAATGCAGATGGACTTTCTATGAATTCATTTTCTTGTCTACGGTCTGGATGTGGACAGATATATGGGATATTATAAAGGATTTTCAAGGTTACACATCACAAAAGATTTGCGAGGGGCCCTGAGACTGTCTGAATGATTTGTCAATTACATTGACTGTATAAAGGGACATTAGACCATAAGTGGTCTGCTAAGGCAAAAAACATTTGGGGTTAGGAAGAGATCTGCTGCCCTCTGCTGGAGATCAAGTGCTATAACCAATGGAGTTCTTCACATGATGTTACAATACACAATTGAGACAAAGGCATGTGCATGTTAATGTTAACGAATATAACACAAAACACGTAACAAAAGAACACTGAAATGATGATGACTGTGGACTTGATCATGAAAATGTTATAGAAAGCAGAAAGGCCATGACGGTGAATACACACACAGGATTTTAGTTGTCACAGAAAGGTGGTGTGTTAGGTGATATGTCTCCTAAATCCCAGAGTATTTCCTGTTCCATTGGCATCATGGGAGCTGTAGTTTTCCCCAATCCGACAGGCGCAGCACTGTGCCTTGCCTTGATGTACGGGGAGATGTTGCCCCCTTGTGGATGGTTCTTTACCTGCAACTGGCTCCTCCTCCTCCTCAGAGTCTCTCTCTGTGCGCTCGGTGATAGTGAAGTCTGATGACGTCTCGTTGTCGTACAGGCTCTCGCCCTGCCCCGAGCCACTCTCCACCTCAACACCTAGCGACCAGGGCGCCGCCACGGTCACCCCAGATACTGTTGCCGTGCTGCCCGCTGTATCGTTGGTGACGGCACTGCCGTTCTCGCTCTCAAAGTAGAACGATGAGGAGAGTTCTTCTGTGTCGATGTTGGGAGTGGCGGTGGCTTCAGAGGTGAGTGAGGGGGTGAAGGTGGGGATGTAAGGGAGCGCGCCCTCCCCCGAGGCTGAACTCTGAACCCTGTCCCACTCCTCATCTAGCTCCTTCTGGGCTTCTCCAAACAGGGTCGAGCCAGAGGCACTACTGTCTACCGTCTGCAGCTCAGGGGGGAGGGTGGGGGTGAGGGGGGAGGCCGAGTAGGGAGAGGAGGGGGCCGAGGTTCGGAGGGCCGAGACCCAGTGGTCCTTGGAGCTGGACGGTGTGGCTGTAACAGAAACGAGCAGGTCACTATGGAAACCTGAGAGAGGAGGATGAGGAGGAACAGGGGGAGAGGAGAAGGAAGAGAAGAGAGGCTGACCTCCAGATGGGTTGGGGGAGCCTCCCAGAGATGAATGGAGGAGATGGTCTAAATCGCTACCGGAGGAATAGAGCGCTAGGCTAGCCGTCCCCCAGTCAGACGTGGGCAGGGGGAGGTGAGGAGAGGCATGCAACCAGGAGGACGAGAAGCCATCCAGAGAGCAGGTACACAACGACTCCATGCCATCGCTAGCTACCGTGAATCCAACATCACCACCACCACCGACGACGACACCCACCAGACAAGACTCTACTACACGGCCTGTAGCGTAACTAGAGTCCCCCAGCCCACCAGATACAGAGCCAGTAAGGCCCGGGGTGGCCCCGAACAGAGAGAAGTCACTAGAGAGGAGAAGAGAAGGCTGCAGGGAGAGAGAGGTTGCAGGGAGAGGTCTGAAGGCTAGCTCAGTGGGGGAGTCAGGTAAGGTTTGAAGGGGGTGAGTGTCACTAAACATTGGTGGGTCACCCGAGGCCACAGACGAAGAACCAGACAACATATCACCATCACCACTATCATCATCATCACCAAAACCATGAGAGGCGACTGTCTCCCAACCATACAGGGGGTGTGAGGGGTGAGGAAGGAGAGACAGGGTGGGGGAGGTCGTGAGGTACGAGTCACCACTAGACAACAGTGCTGTAGCTGCATGCAGGGAGTCCAGAGCAGGAGGGGTCACAGACGACAGGGGTCTAGACGGGGGAGGGGCATGCAGGCAGGCGGTGGGGTCGTTGTTAGGGGTGGAGCCGGGGTTGCCAGGGGTCGACGTGTCACACACAGGGAGGGTGGAGGGGAGTGGCTCACCGTTGAACACCGGCTGCGTGGTCTGCAAGAGTGCCCCGGCGAAGGAGGAGGCAGTGGATGAAAACAAGGGCATGCTGGGACTTGTAGGCCATGGTGGTTCTCCCTGAGAGAGGGAGGAGGCGGAAGTGGCCATGGTCCGGCTTTCCGGGAGCAGAATGGCTATGGAAACACCACTGCCTTTTCCGCTTGGGACGGTCACAGGATACGCCACCCCTCTGCCCTTCTCGGTCTTGGTTGATGAAGTGTTGATGACATCAGTGCGTGATTGCGGAGTGGTCACTGTAGTGGTATACTTCTGGGTTCTTCCCCTGCCTCTGCTGCCTGCTGAGACGGCACCCTCTGCTGGTGCTCTGGTTGTACTGCGATACCTCTCACTCTGCTCTGTGGAAGTCTGTGCTTGGTTGGGTTGAGTGGTCCTGGATGGAGTGCCTGGTGTGGGGGTTCTCCTCTGGACAAATGGGGTGGTGGTTCTGATAGCAGGCAAGGGGAGGCTGGGTGGGCCAGTGGTTGAAGTGGGCCTGGTTCTCGTAGTGCTTTGGGTTGTCCAGTCCATGTCATTGTCCAGTTCTTCACCTGGTTTAGCCCAGGGTCCATAGTCCTCCTGGTGGGGAAATACATTCAGAGTGCATGGGAAAATACTGAAGTCTTGTCATGAGACACTGCTCCTCGTACTATATCCTACGTTTAAATGAATGCTTTTCTTGCAGTACGCTACTGACAGTATTATCACATTGCATTATGAAATAAGCTACATTTATGCAATATTATACTTACTTCCCCTTCAAACTCAGTAGAATCTGGATAAGGTGTTACCTCTGAAAAGCATCAGATGATAGCGTTAGTGACCGAGTCGTGGGATTTCATACTTAATAATGTACCTTCCCTACGAGCAAAGGATGTTGAAAATACATTACTGTACAGATGTAGGATCGTAATTTGAGCAGGGTGATCAATTAAGATCGTACATCTGTAAACATGTTCATACGAATATCAAAGACAGTGTGGCAATCGAAGAAAACAGCCTAGACATTGTTATGTGTGATTTGTTTTTCTTCAATTTAGCTACAACTTTGACAATTACTAACAATGGCATTATAATCGAAGATATTGGTCCCATTGACAAACCCAACGACGTTGTAACAGACAAGCACTTTACTTGAAACGTACATCAAAATGTGACGGAGAAAATATCTATAAAGTATCTGCCAAAAACACACATCCAACACAGCCAATACGTGAAAACCATTCTGACAAAAATCTTCGGACGCTTGATATCCACTAAGGTCACATCTTTCAATGGGTCCACAGTATATGAAGCGAAAACTCATGCGATATAATATTAATCTATACTAGAAATCTTTGAGAATATGTTGCTGTCAGTGTAGATACCAGGTGAGGGAGAGCGAGAGAAACAGTGAGATAACAACATGAGGGAGATGTTCGGTTATATTGGGCAGAACTTCCGGGTCAGTACAAACTGAGTATTCACACACACACACACACACGCGCACGCACACACACACACACGCACACACAAACACCATCTTACCTGGATTGGGCTAAATTACATATGGAGGCCTCAGGCCTGATCAGAATGGGTTTGTGAAGCATGAGGTGGGTTTATAAAGAGTTAAGTGGAAAGGAAAGGAATGAATGAGTGAGTGCACAACCAGACCTCACAAAGGAGTTGTTTTGTCACCACAACTGTCACAGTGCATTCGGTCACACAATTGTATCAAGTCATTTGGATGAGTGTGTACAATTCATGCACATTGAAATATGATGCAAAGGATTTTTAGCAACAATAAATTAGTTTATTATCAACTTCAGCAGATACAGAGTTCCCATCATTTCATACAAATGACAAATGCTGCCCATAAGCAAACATTCTCTCACTGTGACCAGAGGAAATGGTGCCATTTCAAAATGTTTTGTCGTTTGTGAGACATAGGACACATGGAATAACCTTTGATCTCAACCAAACAGATTGAGGGGGGTATTCCTCGCCTTAGAAATTGTAACGGTTCTCTTTTGGTGAATGAGAGTCGGACCAAAATGCGGCGTGTAGATTGCGATCCATGTTTAATCAACAAACGTAAAACACGAATCAATACAAAAACTACAAAAAACAACAAACGTGGAAACGTAACGAAAACCGAAACAGCCCTATCTGGTGAAAACACAGAGACAGTAACAATCACCCACAAACACACAGTGAAACCCAGGCTACCTAAATATGGTTCCCAATCAGAGACAATGACTAACACCTGCCTCTGATTGAGAACCATATCAGGCCAGACATAGAAATAGACAAACTAGACATGAAACATAGAATGCCCACTCAGCTCACACCCTGACCAACCAAAACATAGAAATATACAAAGTAAACTATGGTCAGGGTGTGACAGTACCCCCCCCAAGGGGACTCCGGCCGCAAAACCTGAACCTATAGGGGAGGGTCTGGGTGGGCATCTGTCCGCGGTGGCGGCTCTGGTGCTGGACGTGGCCCCCACTTCACCATAGTCTTCCTCCACCTTGTCCGCTTCCGTGACCTCCTAGCCACGGCAACCCTACTTAATAACACGGGACAGAGGGGCAGCTCGGGACAGAGGGGCAGCTCGGGACAAAGGGGCTCTTCAGACTCCGACAGCACAGGAGAGGAGGAAGGCTCTGGCAGATCCTGGCTGACTGGCGGATCTGGAAGAGTCTGGCTGACTGGCGGATCTGGAAGAGTCTGGCAGACTGGCGGATCTGGAAGAGTCTGGCAGACTGGCGGATCTGGAAGAGTCTGGCGGATCTGGAAGAGTCTGGCGGATCTGGAAGAGTCTGGCAGACTGGCGGATCTGGAAGAGTCTGGCAGACTGGAGGATCTAGAAGAGTCTGGCAGACTGACAGATCCTGGCTGACTGGCAGATCTGGAAGAGTCTGGCTGACTGGCGGATCCTGGCTGACTGGCAGATCTGGAAGAGTCTGGCTGACTGGCGGATCCTGGCAGACTGGCGGATCCTGGCTGGCGGATCTAACTGATCCTGGCAGACTGGCGGCACTTGCGGCGCTGGACAGACTGGCGGCGCTGGGCAGACTGACGGCACTGGCGGCAGAGTCCGGTTGACTGGCGGATCTGGAAGAGTCCGGTTGACTGGCGGATCTGGAAGAGTCCGGCTGACTGGCGGATCTGGAAGAGTCCGGCTGACTGGCGGATCTGGAAGAGTCCGGTTGACTGGCGGATCTGGAAGAGTCCGGTTGACTGGCAGATCTGGAAGAGTCCGGTTGACTGGCAGATCTGGAAGAGTCCGGTTGACTGGCAGATCTGGAAGAGTCCGGTTGACTGGCAGATCTGGAAGAGTCTGGCTGACTGGCGGATCTGGAAGAGTCTGGCTGACTGGCGGATCATGGCAGACTGACTGATCTGGCTGCTCCACGCTGACTGGCGGCTCTGGCTGCTCCACGTTGACTGGCGGCTCTGGCTGCTCCATATAGGCTGACAGCTCTGGCGGCTTCTTACAGACTTGCAGCTCTGGCGGCTCCTTGCAGACTGGCAGCTCCGTGCAGACTGACAGCTCTGTGCAGACTGACACTTCCGTGCAGACTGACAGCTCCGTGCAGACTGGCAGCTCCGTGCAGACTGGCATCTCCTGGCAGACTGGCCTTCCGGCTGCTTCATGCAGACTGACAGCTCTGGCTGCTCCATGCAGGCTGGCAGCTCTGGCTGCTCCTTGCAGACTGGCAGCTCCGTGCAGACTGACAGCTCTGTGCAGACTGACAGCTCCGTGCAGACTGACAGCTCCGTGCAGACTGACAGCTCCTTGCAGACTGACAGCTCCTTGCAGACTGACAGCTCCGTGCAGACTGGCAGCTCCTTGCAGACTGGCAGCTCCGGCTGCTTCATGCAGACTGACAGCTCTGGCTGCTCCATGCACGCTGGCAGCTCTGGCTGCTTCATGCAGACTGACAGCTCTGGCTGCTCCATGCAGACTGACAGCTCTGGCTGCTCCATGCAGACTGACATCTCTGGCTGCTCCATGCAGACTGACATCTCTGGCTGCTCCATGCAGACTGACATCTCTGGCTGCTCCATGTAGGCTGGCAGCTCTGGCTGCTCCATGTAGGCTGGCAGCTCTGGCTGCTCCATGTAGGCTGGCAGCTCTGGCTGCGCTGAACAGACAGGAGACTCCAGCAGCGCTGTAGAGGAGGAAGGCTCTGGCTGCGCTGAACAGGCGGGAGACTCCGACAGCGCTGGAGAGGCGAGGCGCACTGTAGGCCTGATGCGTGGTGCTGGTACTGGTGGTACTGGACCGAGAACACGCACAGGAAGCCTGGTGCGGGGAGCTGCTACCGGAGGGCTGGGGTGTGGAGGTGGTACTGGATAGACCGGACCGTGCAGGCGCACTGTAGCTCTTGAGCACCGAGCCTGCCCAACCTTACCTGGTTGAATGCTCTCGGTCGCCCTGCCAGTGCGGCGAGGTGGAATAGCCGCACTGGGCTATGCAGGCGAACCGGAGACACCGAGCGCAAGGCTGGTGCCATGTAAGCCGGCCCAAGGAGACGCACTGGGGACCAGATGCGTAGAGCCGGCTTCATGGCATTTGGCTCGACGCTCAATCTAGCCCGGCCGATACGCGGAGCTGGAATATACCGCACCGGGCTATGCACCCGCACTGGGGACACCGTGCGCACCCCTGCATAACACAGTGCCTGCCCGGTCTCTCTAGCCCCCCGGTAAGCACAGGGAGTTTGCGCAGGTCTCCTACCTGGCGTAGCCCTACTCCCTGTGAGCCCCCCCCCCAAGAAATTTTTGGGGCTGACTCTCGGGCTTCCTTGCCAACCGTGTTCCCTCATATCGCTGGCTCCTCTCTCCGGCTGCCTCTGCTCTCCTCGCTGCCTCCACCTGTTCCCATGGAAGGCGATCCCTTCCCGCCAGGATCTCCTCCCATGTATAGCAACCCTTGCCATCCAATATATAGTCCCATGTCAAATCCTCATTGCGCCGCTGTTGCTGCCTTTGTTGCTTCTCCTGTGGCTCCTGCCTGTTGACACGCCGCTTGGTCCCGTTGCAGTGGGTGATTCTGTAACGGTTCTCTTTTGGTGAATGAGAGTCGGACCAAAATGCGGCGTGTAGATTGCGATCCATGTTTAATCAACAAACGTAAAACACGAATCAATACAAAAACTACAAAAAACAACAAACGTGGAAACGTAACGAAAACCGAAACAGCCCTATCTGGTGAAAACACAGAGACAGGAACAATCACCCACAAACACACAATGAAACCCAGGCTACCTAAATATGGTTCCCAATCAGAGACAATGACTAACATCTGCCTCTGATTGAGAACCATATCAGGCCAGACATAGAAATAGACAAACTAGACATGAAACATAGAATGCCCACTCAGCTCACACCCTGACCAACCAAAACATAGAAATATACAAAGTAAACTATGGTCAGGGTGTGACAGAAATATAGAAAAGCACATTTTAAGTAAGTACATAGACAGAAGAGGACATGAAAAATAAACAGCTTTCACCCAGAGCCAGAACACACTACAAACAGCAGTAGAACATAGGAACAGGACTGGACAGAAAGAAGACCGAGAGTGGATGTCATACAGGGTTCATGATGTGCTGGGAAACAGAAGTGTCTCTGGAAACCTGTTACAGTTTGGTAGGTGTGACATATGTAAAAGGTGTGGACACCAATCAGAATTTCAGAAACCACGACAGAACTATATCCTTACTTCCTCTGAATTCCTCAACACAATCCATTAATGCCTAGTTAATAAGTCTATCTGAGAAGCCTTCACAGCATATTAATTGCAAACTGACTGACTACCATTAAAGAGACACAATAAAGGGAACTGGTTTGCAAATGGTCAACCATCTAGGTTTGGTCTCTACTCTTCATGTAATCAGAATGCTACGTACGGTCTGTGTAGAGGTATTTGCAGTCGCGGTTGTCAGTCTTACCGGGGTCTTCGAAGGGCATGTCGACGGACAGCTGCTCGCTCACGTGACCGTACAGACCGTTGGTGCACACGGCCACCACCTGCACCACATAGCTAGTATTGGCTTTCAGGTCCTGCAGCATGGCCCCCTGGGGAACAACAGGGAGAGGAGAGTACAGGGGATTTAGGGTCATGGTGGTGGAGAAGGTGGTGGTGTTGGTGGAGGAGGAGGAGGTGGTGAAGGTGGTGGTGGTGAAGGTAGAGGAGATGGTGGTGGTGGTGGAGAAGTTGGTGGTGGTGGTGAAGGTGGTGAAGGTGGTGGTGGAAGAAGTGAAGATGGTGGTGAGGGAGGAGGAGGAGGTGAAGGTGGTGGTGGTGGAGGAGGTGGTTATAGCATCTGCTCTTGCATTCAATCACACTATGGTTCTTTAGTTTCTTCATTTGTTTCTTCATTCATCCCTTCATTAATTTATTCATTCCTGAAAACCTTCTGAAATGTGATTGACCGGGTTTGGTCATCTGTGTGTGTTAGACCACCACCACCACTTCATAAAGGATGCTCACCACATCCTGGTCTCCGTCAGTCAGGTATTGGAAGGTTGCAGAGTCCTCTCCTTGGGCCAGCCTGTAGGTGACTGAGTACTTCTCTATCCCGGCGTCGTACACCGCCCTCGGCCGCTCCCACATCACCAGCAGGCTGGTCAGGTTATGGGGGTCCGCCTGCACATTCTCCGGCTCTGAACTACAGACTGACAGAGAAAGAAGGGAGAGAGAGAAATAGAGAGGGAGAGAGACAGAGAGAAAGGGAGAGAGAGAAATAGAGAGGGAGAGAGACAGAGAGAAAGGGAGAGAGAGACAAGAGAAAAATAAATAAAAAATATTAGAATTAATATAGATTAATAAGAATCAAATAAGAGAATCAGCCTCAACTGGGTGTTTGTCCTTCCTAATTGGTTCCATCACAGATTAGCGCTCCAGTACTAACGCAGATCACAGACACATTGAGACCCTGGGATTAATACAGATTACAGGAGTAGGGAGAGATTAAAGTCAATCGAAATGAGACCTGAGACAATGGCCAGGTACAATGACTAAACCGTTGACACATTTCCTACATGATCTATGCTAAAATCTGCACCTCAGTTTACCTACGGATTCATCCTCGGCCCAGGGGGGTTGGTGGAGGGGTGAATAGATTTATTTCATGTTTTTAATGATGGTGAGGGATTTCAGAAAGGGAGACTTACAGTTGTACAACCCCCATTTTCAACACAAGAGAAAAGCAAAAGGAACAACAGAGTCTTTTCCTAACTACTCGCAAAACAAATCACAACAAAAGCACAAAAATAATTGCCATCTCTATTTTGTTTTGCGAAAAGCATCTCACTCTGGTAAACAAATGGTATGTCCAATAACAACAGGGAAGCAAGATACATTTCACACCTATTCATGTACATTATATCATATTCAATGCACTCTATCTATTTTTCAAAGACATTTGAAAAGTACTCTGTGAAAGTGAGGAGGCAGCCACAGACTCTGAGCAGGTAACCTAGCAACTACCTGGTCTAAAAAAACAGAGACTAATATCAATGCGGACATGACACATTAAGTAGTGAGAGACAGAGAGAGAGAAGGTCTGTCCCTGGCTTAGCATATTAGCCTGGTGCCTAAGCATCCACAACAAATACATTCTCCCTTTAAGATTAGAATTTATTGAACCTTTATTTAACTAGGTAAGTCAGTTAACAATGTGTTCTTATTTACAATGACGGCCTACTTGTAAAGCCCCCGTGTGAGAGTCTGGGTATGATTAAGGAGGCACACAAACATGCTGTCTGAATATTAATGCCTGCCAGACTTCCAGCATCCATGTGCTAGTTAAAGTCCTGATTATGTTGAAAACACACATCAAACTACTGCAATCACTTCTTTAGTAGGGTAAGGGACGCCCAAAATAGGGAACGGTAGTGGTGACAGGCAGGCAGGTTACCAGTGCTTGCCTCCTATGACATTTTAATAGGCCACCAACAGTGTCATCAAATATATTTTGGACATTTGATATTGGTGTGTTGCTATTTGCTGTTCAGATTTTGATATTCTATGAAAATGTAGGCATGCTAGCAGATGCCCATAGAGTTCCAGTCATTGCGCTAATGCCAGTGAGCATTGGCTCGCAAAACTACCTCTAACTTCCTTCATACTGGGCACAGAGACATGCATCATCAAGACCATGATTAGTTGAATCGGGTGTTAGTACCAAGAACCAGGAGTGAATACAAGAGATTCATTCTGTAGCTAGAGAACTCATGATCTCCAGGAGTGACAAGAGTCATCGTTTTGCTAGGGCCAATCTACTTTACGATTTTCCCTCTTACTATCTCCGACTTTGCTACTTTGAGGAAAAATGTACTTACGATGACTGTGAAATGTGGTTGCCCCATAGCTATTTTAAGATTAACGCACTAACTGTAACTCGCTCTGGATAGGAGAGCTGGTGTAACTGAGTCAGGTTTGTAGGCCTCCTTGCTCACACACGCTTTTCAGTTCTGCCCACAAATGTTCTATAGGATTGAGGTCAGAGTTTTGTGATGGCCACTCCAATACCTTAACTTTGTCGTTCTTAAGCCATTTTGACACAACTTTGGAAGTATGCTTGGTGTCATTGTCCATTTGGAAGACCCATTTGCGACCAAGCTTTAACTTCCTGACTGATGTCTTGAGATGTTGCTTCAATATATCCACATAATTTTCCTGCCTCATGATGCCATCTATTTTGTGATGTGCACCAGTCTCTCCTGCAGCAAAGCACCCCCACAACATGATGCTGCCACCCCCGTGCTTCAAGGTTGGGATGATGTTCTTCGACTTGCAAGCCTCCCCCTTTTTCCTCCAAACATAACAATGGTCATCATGGCCAAACAGTTCTATTTTTGTTGCATCAGACCAAAGGACATTTCTCCAAAAAGTACGATCTATGTTCCCTTGTGCAGCTGCAAACCGCAGTCTGGCTTTTTTTATGATGGTTTTGGAGCAGTGGCTTCCTTGCTGAGCGGCCTTTCAGGTTATGTCGATATAGGACTTGTTTTACTGTGGATACAGATACTTTTGTACCTGCTTTCCCCAGCATCTTCACAAGGTCCTTTGCTGCTGTTCTGGGATTGATTTGCTACTTTTCGCACCAAAGTACATTCATCTCTAGGAGACAGAACGAGTCTCCTTCCTGAGTGGTATGACGGCTGTGTGGTCCCATGGTGTTTATACTTGCATACCATTGTTTGTACAGATGAACGTGGTACCTTCAGGCGTTTGGAAATTGCTTCCAAAGATGAACCAGACTTGGAGGTTTACAATTTGTTTTCTGAGGTCTTGGCTGATTTCTTTTGATTTTCCCATGATGTCAAGCAAAGAGGCACGGAGTTTGAAGGTAGGCTTTGAAATACATCCACAGGTACACCTCCAATTGATTCAAATTATGTCAATTAGCCTATCAGAAGCTTCTAAAGCCATGACATAATTTTCTGGAATTTTCCAAGTTGTTTAAAGGCACAGTCAACTTAGTGTATGTAAACTTCTGACCCACTGGAATTGTGATACAGTGAATTATAAGTGAAATAATCCGTCTGTAAACAATTGTTGGAAAAATGACTTGTGTCATGCACAAAGTAGACAACCGACTTGGCAAAACTATAGTTTGTTAACAAGAAATGTGTGGAGTGGTTGAAAAACAAGTTTTAATGACTCCAACCTAAGTGTATGTAAACTTCAACTGTACATACTGGGAGTGAGGACCTCCTCTGACAGACAGACAGGTACATACTGGGAGTGAGGACCGCCTCTGACAGACAGACAGGTACGTAGTGGGGGTGAGGACCTCCTCTGACAGACAGACAGACAGGTATGTACTGGGAGTGAGGACCTCCTCAGACAGACATGTACAGGGAGTGAGGACCTCCTCTGACCGACAGACCGGTATGTACTGGGAGTGAGAACCTCCTCTGACAGACAGACCGGTATGTACTGGGAGTGAGAACCTCTTCTGACAGACAGACAGACAGGAACGTACAGGGAGTGAGGACCTCCTCTGTCAGACAGACAGACAGGTACGTACAGGGAGTGAGGACCTCCTCTGTCAGACAGACAGACAGGTACGTATTGGGAGTGAGAACCTCCTCTGACAGACAGACACGTACTGGGAGTGAGAACCTCCTCTGACAGACAGACCGGTATGTACTGGGAGTGAGAACCTCTTCTGACAGACAGACAGACAGGAACGTGACAGACAGACAGACAGGTACGTACAGGGAGTGAGGACCTCCTCTGACAGACAGACAGACAGGTACGTACAGGGAGTGAGAACCTCTTCTGACAGACAGACAGACAGACAGACAGGGACAGGTGCATATTGGGAGGGAGTGAGGACCTCCTCTGAACCTCCTCTGACAGACAGACAGACAGACAGACGGTACGTACAGGAGGGAGAACCTCCTCTGACAGACAGACAGGTACGTAGGGACAGAACAGACAGACAGACAGACAGACAGGTGCATATTGGGACAGAACCTCCACAGACAGACAGACAGACAGACAGACAGACAGACAGACAGACACGTACCGGGAGTGAGGACCTCCTCTGACAGACAGACAGACAGGGTACGTACAGGGAGTGAGGACCTCCTCTGACAGACAGACAGGCACGTACTGGGAGTGAGAACCTCCTCTGGCAGACAGACAGATAGGTACGTACAGGGAGTGAGGACCTCCTCTGACAGACAGACAGACAGGTACGTATTGGGAGTGAGGACCTCCTCTGACAGACAGACAGGCACATACTGGGAGTGAGAACCTCCTCTGGCAGACAGACAGACAGGTACGTACAGGGAGTGAGGACCTCCTCTGACAGACAGACAGGTATGTATTGGGAGTGAGGACCTCCTCTGACAGACAGACAGACAGACAGGTACGTACAGGGAGTGAGGACCTCCTCTGACAGACAAGTCAGACACACAGACAGACAGACAGACAGACAGGTACGTAGGACCGGGACAGGTACGAGGACCTCCTCTGACAGACAGACAGGTACGTACTGGGAGTGAGAACCTCCTCTGGCAGACAGACAGACAGACAGACAGACAGGTACGTACAGGGAGTGAGGACCTCCTCTGACAGACAGACAGGTACGTATTGGGAGTGAGGACCTCCTCTGGCAGACAGAGACAGACAGGTACGTACTGGGAGTGATAACCTCCTCTGGCAGGCAGACAGACAGACAGGTACGTACTGGGAACCTCCTCTGGCAGGCAGGCAGACAGACAGACAGACAGGTACGTACTGGGAGTGAGAACCTCCTCTGGCAGACAGACAGACACGTACGTATTGGGAGTGAGGACCTCCTCTGACAGACAGACAGTACGTACTGGGAGTGAGGACCTCCTCTGGCAGACAGACAGACAGACAGACAGACAGGTACGTATTGGGAGTGAGGACCTCCTCTGACAGACAGACAGGTACGTACTGGGAGTGAGGACCTCCTCCGTGCCGGTATAGGAGGAGAAGACCTGTCCCATGAACTGCTGCTGCTGCTCCCTGAAGTTGTTCTGCAGGTAGTCCATCAGCATCACATAGCCTGCCTGCTGCATGGTCATCACCTCACAGAACACCTCCAGCTACAACACAATACAACCAACACGTTCCATCAACACATTATTACACATTAGTAATTGTTATTGCATGGTGATTTCACATTGTGTCCTTGGGCACAATGCCACACAAGGAGAGACCACATAAAGATCATCGGGAAATGATGGTTGTATTACTATTATCATTATTCACATAGACCTAAACAACTGGTTCAAACAGTATTCAGTCCTCTCACACCCTAACACACACACACGTGCTACACACAAGCATGCATGTATATCATATACACGTCTTGTACAGTCTATTGTGTAACACTATATATACAGTGCATTCAGAAAGTATTCAGACCTCTTCCCCTTTTCCACATGTAGATCAATTACAGCCTTATTCTAAAATGTTCCTCATCAATCTACATGAAATACCCCATAATGACACAGCGAAAACAGTTTTTTGGACATTTTTTCAAATGTATTAAAAATTAGAAACAGATAACTTATTTACAGAAGTATTCAGACCCTTTGCTATGAGACTCGAAATTGAAACATCCTTGAGATGTTTCTACAACTTGATTGGAGTTTACCTGTGGTAAATTCAATTGATTGGACAGGATTTGGAAAGGCACACACCTGGTCACCCCTCATAGCCTGGTTCCTCTCTAGGTTTCTTCCTAGGTTCTGGCCTTTCTAGGGAGTTTTTCCTAGCCACCGTGCTTCTACACCTGCATTGCTTTCTGTTTGGGGTTTTAGGCTGGGTTTCTGTACAGCACTTTGAGATATCAGCTGATGTAAGAAGGGGTTTATAAATACATTTGATTTGATCAAATGAGTGAGAGAGTGTGTGTGTGTGTGTGTCTTTCCTGTAGCCCTCAGGGTATTTGTGATTGACAGGTGTTACCTGAGGTGTACACAAGCAAAAAATATAGACAGAGGCCTTCACTCCGCTTAAAATGAAACACATGGTACTGACACACACACACACACACAACACCACAACCCCCCCCACACACACACACACACACACACACACACACACACACACCACACACCCCCCCACACACACACACACACACACACACCCCCCACACACACACACACACACACACACACACACACACACACACACACCCCACACAAAACACACACACACACACACGATACCTTATCAAAAAGGGTCTCACACACACACACACAAAGAAACAGACACACAGAGCTACAAGCAATTATGAATAGCGACTTGAAGGAGCATATGTTAAGCTCCCACCCAACCCATTCATACTATAAAAAAACAACTGTCGTCTGACAGTGGACAAATAGGGAG
The DNA here is from genome assembly GCF_018296145.1 of Oncorhynchus tshawytscha. Taxonomy (NCBI): domain Eukaryota; kingdom Metazoa; phylum Chordata; class Actinopteri; order Salmoniformes; family Salmonidae; genus Oncorhynchus; species Oncorhynchus tshawytscha. The sequence continues at coordinate 13,983,406 of NC_056429.1, forward strand.
ATGAGGAGGCGCCCAGCACTCTCCCGCTCCCTTTCTCTTCTGTACTAACAAAAACAATATTTCCACACACACTCTCTGCTTTTATTCACACACACACACACACACCTGCGTGTCGGAGATGGCCACAGTGTTCTTGAAGACAATCCACTCCACGGTATCAGTGCAGGGTGGGGTGGTGAGGGAGCCATTGTAGGTGAAGTACTTATCTGTTGAGTTGGGCAGGAGGCCACGGAGAGAGAAGGGACCCACCATCCCACTCTTACCTTGAGAAAAGGAGGGTAGAGGAGAAAAGAGGGGGACATGTGTAAGATGAAAATGCACGGAAGGCTAAATAAAGTAGTGAGAGAGAAAGAGAGGATAGACGACATAAACATCAAATGTTCATTATCATGACACAGTGAGATAATGGGTGTATGACTGTGGGGTAAAGTGGTATTTGACTTTAAATCTGTACAAAGAAGTTTGTACAACTAGCGTTCATAAGAGCTTGACATTACCCACAACAATGAGCTGATGCACTGAAGTCCTCTGTAACGCCTACTTGCATGACAAGCTTCAACTACCATTAGCATGAATTACTACACTTAAGCCATAAGGCACGAGGAGGTGTGGTATATGGCCAATATACCACAGCTCAGGGCTGTTCTAACGCACGATGCAACGCGGTGTGCGTGGATACAGCCCTTAACTGTGCTATATCGGCCATATACCACAAACCCTGAGGTGCCTTATTATATAAACTGGTTACAAAGGTAATTAGAACAGTAAAAATAAATGTTTTGTCATACCTTTCAGCCAATCAGCATTCAGGACTCGAACCACCCAGTTTCTAATAGCCCAGGCTATGCAGACTTTCAATTAATACTGTGCAGTAATACATCTATAATGCAACGCAAACTAGGGGTTTATAGCTACGCTTGGATAAGGTGGCTTTGTGTTTGGATAACTTAGTGTGGCGCCCCAGGTGGTGTGGCCGGGGAATGCCACTATTTGGGGAGTCAGCCACACACCACAACCAGCAGATTAGGGTGCAGCAAGCTAGGTTGCAGTGCCACGCCCTGCACCTGAAGCCACTCCGCGTCGTTAAGGTGTCCGCATACATAGGTTCGGTTTGCTCTTAGCAGAACTCGACTAGGCGAAGTGAACATCTCGTTTCACATAGTCCCTAAAGACCCTCGTTTGAAAAACTAGAAAAAAGCTGCAATATTAATGTTGTTTGTTCCTCTTGAGATGCCATATCAACAACATACCCAGTAACACTTCCTCAACATAGTTTGAATCAAAGTTAAATCAAGGAATCTGTCATTCATTTTGACAGCAATTTTAAATTAACTGAGATGTTTGGTGCAGTATTTTTCAAGGGAAAAATGTGCATGAAAAGTAGTTGTCTAGTTGAAAGACAAACTCTTCATTGAAAAATCCCTACTGTTGACCAATCACTGACGAAGGGGCGTAGACTTCGGCTACGAACTTCGGTTTGCCTCAAGAAATAATTGTGTGTGCTAAAACCCTACCAACCCCCAAAACAAACAAAAAAACGTCACAAAATGTAGTCGTAATATATGTGCAAACTATTTTGACTGGGAAGTATACACTAAGCTTTAGGCTGCTGCACAGTGGACACATTTAAGGTGCTGGTTCAGTTCCACAGAAGAGGAGCTCCTTGCTGGATGCCGGAGGCTGAGCTCTACAGACATTTGGAGGAAGCCCGTGCACATTGACTTTCCACAGGAAGAAAAAACTGGAAAGAACAAATCGGCTGGTAAGCTGGATAGCAGCCCAGCTATTTAGTCTCTTAAGTTAAGTTCCAGTCTAAGTTAAATTCATCCCCTGTGTGTGGGAGTGGTTTTGAGTGACATTTTTTGACCATCCTTTTTGTGAACCCATTTATTTGAATAAATACGCCATTGTTCTTGTCAATGTTCCTCATCATTGACATCCTACCAGCCATGCCTAGCGAGTCGTTACATTAAATACACTATTTTAAGGTGAGCATTGGATGAGTAGAAGGTTACTGGAGGTCAGGTTGGCATACCGAATCGGCTGACACTGTTGATTCCGTCGATAATGGCCATGTAGTTGTCATTGTCTTCAATGCCTGTCTGTAAAGAGCGAATAGAAAGAGGTTAGTCAGACCTCTCAAAAGTCTACAGTGGCTTCCTCTCCTCTCCTTCACTTTTTTGTGTCTCTATATTTTTAGGCTGCTTTAAAGCTGTGACCCGCTAAACTGAAGCTAACACTGATGCTAAACTAAGCTGAAGCTAACAATGATGCTAAACTGAAGCTCACACTGTTGCAAGCTAATAGCTAGAGATTGTATAATCCACAGCTGAACCCAAACTCTATAATGCATGTCTAATCTGTGGTCAGTCTGATACTGTGGTGGGTAATCAGTTCCACTATCCTGTCCCCTTTGATTACAGGGTCGGTCGCGGAGTGTAACATAATCTAGGGGCCTCGTGCGGAATAATTGTACAAAAAATAATAATATTACTAGCATAGTTTTTTTCTAAATTATGCTAGCTCACGAGGCCCCTTGATTAGCCAATTGCCTCTTCTACCTAATGGTAAGTCATGCCCTTGCAAGTAGATATGTCATCCCTCATCGACTATGAAAAACCTTGCTGGTATGGATGCAAAATGATCCACTACACACTCTTGACACAGGTCATGCACATACACACACACATGCATGAACACACACACACGCTCAAACACACATCCACACAAACGCATAAACACACAGACAGCGCAAATACACTCTTCCTGTCAGTGTCGACAGCTAATCTACCTAGAGTACTGACCTACCTGAACCCCCTCAGGAACACCCGCTCCAACCAATCTACTTACAGTACCTACCTGCCTGAACCCCCTCAGGAACACCCGCTCCAACCAATCTACTTACAGTACCTACCTACCTGAACCCCCTCAGGAACACCCGCTCCACCAATCTACTTACAGTACCTACCTACCTGAACCCCCTCAGGAACACCAACTCCACCCAATCTACCTATAGTACCTACCTACCTGAACCCCCCACCAGGAAAATCCACTCCACCCAATCTACCTAGAATACCTACCTACCTGAACCACCCCCCGTTGGAGCAACACTTAACACACTATTTGCTCCAGACATTTATTACATGCTCATAGCAAGTCACAACATACAAACACACACCTCTAACAGCACAGAGAGAGCTGTGATCCTGCCCCCGTCCTTGATGGCCTGGTCTATGGACTCAAAGTGAAGCGCTTCATAACAGTAGATCTGCATCTGGAACAGACAGAGATAAGGTACAGGAGATGGTTGATATCCTATGTACTGTCATTGAACACTACAGTCGTGGCCAAAAGTTTTGAGAATGACACAAATATTAATTTTCGCAAAGTCTGCTGCCTCAGTGTCTTTAGATATTTTTGTCAGATGTTACAATGAAATACTGAAGTATAATTACAAGCATTTCATAAGTGTCAAAGGCTTTTATTGACAATTACATGAAGTTGATGCAAAGAGTCAATATTTGCAGTGTTGACCCTTCTTTTTCAAGACCTCTGCAATCCACCATGGCATGCTGTAACTTAAATTCTGGGCCACATCCTGACTGATGGCAGCCCATTCTTGCATAATCAATGCTTGGAGTTTGTCAGAATTTATGGGTTTTTGTTTGTCCACCCGCCTCTTGAGGATTGACCACAAGTTCTCAATGGGATTAAGGTCTGGGGAGTTTCCTGGCCATAGACCCAAAATATCCATCATGCTGGAAAAGGCATTGTTCGTCACCAAACTGTTCCTGGATGGTTGGGAGAAGTTGCTCTCGGAGGATGTGTTGATATCATTCTTTATTCATGGCTGTGTTCTTAGGCAAAATTGTGAGTGAGCCCACTCCCTTGGCTAAGAAGCAACCCGGATGCCCCTATTCAATCGGGAAGGGGATTAATCAGAGAAAATGACTTCACCCCAGTCCTCAGCAGTCCAATCCCTGTACCTTTTGCAGAATATCAGTCTGTCCCTGATGTTTTTCCTGGAGAAAAGTGGCTTCTTTGCTGCCCTTCTTGACACCAGGCCATCCTCCAAAAGCCTTCGCCTCACTGTGCGTGCAAACGCACTCACACCTGCATTCCTGAGCAAGCTCTGTACTGGTGGTGCCCCAATCCCGCAGCTGAATCAACTGTAGGAGACGATCCTGGCGCTTGTTGGACTTTCTTTGGTGCCCTGAAGCCTTCTTCACAACAATTGAACCGCTCTCATTGAAGTTTTTTATTTGATTTATTTTTTATTTCACCTTTATTTAACCAGGTAGGCTAGTTGAGAACAAGTTTGCAACTGCGACTTGGCCAAGATAAAGCGTAGCAATTCGACACATACAACAACACAGAGTTACACATTTCCGGTCACAACTTGCAGACTTGTTTACGTGTTGCTGTGCGTTTTTGTTGCCAACCTTACGGTTTTTACTTTTTAATTACCGTTTATATTTTTGGTTTTTCCATCACTTAACTTTTTTTCATTCAACTTTTTCACACCGGACGGACGCTTTATCTGGACGTTGTTCGTCAGGACCTCCAACAGCCGAAGCTAAGTAGTGACATTAACATGATGCCTTGTAATTGCAGTCGCTGTACTCATAATATACAGGAGAGCGATCGCCTTACGGCGAGGATTGCTGTGCTACAAGCCCAGCTTCAGACGCAATCGCTAGGCAAGGGTAATTCCAGTGTAGGAAAGGATGAAACAGTGTCTATGCCACCAGTAAGTACAGAGTAGAGCCTTCTCGTCTCTACTCCTCCCGTTACGGGGTCTGAGACGCCGAAGCGTCCCACCATTAGCTCTGACAAATTGAAAACTCTAGTCATTGGCGACTCCATTACCCACAGTATTAGACTTAAAACAAATCATCCAGCAATCATACACTGTTTACCAGGGTGCAGGGCTACCGACGTTGAGGCTAATCTGAAGATGGTGCTGGCTAAAGCTAAAACTGGCGAGTGTAGAGAGTATAGAGATATTGTTATCCACGTCAGCACCAACAATGTTAGGATGAAACAGTCAGAGGTCATCAAGCGCAACATAGAATCAGCATGTAAATCAGCTAGAAAGATGTCGGCATCGAGTAATTGTCTCTGGCCCCCTCCCAGTTAGGGGGAGTTATGAGCTCTACAGCAGAGTCTCACAACTCAATCGCTGGTTGAAAACTGTTTACTGCCCCTCCCAACAGATATCATTTTTAGATAATTGGCCCTCTGTCTGGGACTCACCCACAAACAGGACCAATCCTGGCCTGCTGAGGAGTGACGGACTCCATCCTAGCTGGACGGGTGCTCTCATCTTATCTATGAACATAGACAGGGCTCTAACTCCTCTGGCTCCACAATGAAATAGCCTGCTGCCTGACCTGCACCCTGTTAGCCACCCTGCCAGCTTAGTGGAGTCTGCCATTAGCATAGTCAGTGTAGTCAGCTCAGCTATCCCCATTGAGACTGTGTGTGTGCATCAATCTAGGTTGCGCAAAAATAAACATGGCGGTGTTCGCATTAGCAATTTCACTGGAATAAAGACCTCCTCCATTCCTGTCATTACTGAAAGAGATTGTGATATCTTACATCTCAAAATAGGGCTACTTAATGTTAGATCCCTCACTTCCAAGGCAGTTAGTTATAGTCAATGAACCAATCACTGATCATAATCTTGTGATTGGCCTGACTGAAACATGGCTTAAGCCCGATAAATTTACTGTGTTTAAATGAGGCCTCTCCTCCTGGTTACACTAGTGACCATATCCCTGCGCATCCCGCAAAGGCTTAGGTGTTGCTAACATTTACGATAGCAAATTTCAATTTCCAAAAAATGACTGCATTTTCATATTTTGAGCTTCTAGTCATGAAATCTATGCAGCCTACTCAATCACTTTTTAGAGCTACTGTTTACCCTAGATGAAGTCGCACCCCTAAAAACAAAAAACATTTGTCGTAAGAAACTAGCTCCCTGGTATACAGAAAATACCAGAGCCCTGAAGCAAGCTTCCAGAAAATTGGAACGGAAATGGCGCTACACCAAACTGGAAGTCTTCCGACTAGCTAGACAGTACAGAAGAGCCCTCACTGCTGCTCGATCATCCTATTTTTCCAACTTAATTAAGGAGAATAGAGCAATCCAACATTTATTTTTGATGCTGTCGCAAAGCTAACTAAAAAGCAGTATTCCCCAAGAGAGGATGCCTTTCACTTCAGCAGTGATAAATTCATAAACTTTGAGGAAAAGATGATGATCATTAGAAAGCAAATGACGGACTCCTCTTTAAATCTCAGTTGTCCTGAGTCTGCACAACACTGCCAGGACTTAGGATCAAGGGAGACATCCAAGTTTTTATACTATATCTCTTGACACATTGATGCAAATTGTCTTGGCCTCTAAACCGTCAATCTGCATACTGGACCCTATTCCAACTAAACTACTGAAAGAGCTGCTTCCTGTGCTTGGCCCTCCTATGTTGAAAATAATAAACAGCTCCCTATCCACGGATGTGTACCAAACTCACTAAAAGTGGCAACAATAAAGCCTCTCTTGAAAAAGCCAAACCTTGACCCAGAAAATATAAAAAACTATCGGCCTCTATCGAATCTCCCATTCCTCTCAAAAATGTTAGAAAAAGCTGTTGCGCAGCAACTCATTGCCTTCCAGAAGACAATCAATGTATACGAAACACTTCATTCTGGTTTTTGATCAAAGCACTGAGACTGCACTCGTGAAGGTGGTAAATGACCTTTTAATGGCGTCAGACCAAGGCTCTGCATCTGTCCTCATGCTCCGAGACCTTAGTGCTGCTTTTGATACCATCGATCAGCACATTCTTTTGGAGAGATTGGAAAACAAATTGGTCTACATGAACAAATTCTGGCCTGGTTTAGATCTTATCTGTCAGAAAGATATCAGTGTGTCTCTGTGGATGGTTTGTCTTCTGACAAATCAACTGTACATTTCGGTGTTCCTCAAGGTTCCGTTTCAGGACCACTATTGTTTTCACTATACATTTTCTCTCTTGGTGGGGTCAGTCGGAAACATAATGTTAACTTTCACTGCTATGCGGACGATACACAGCTTTACATTTCGATGAAACATGGTGAAGCCCCAAAATTGCCCTCCCTGGAAGCCTGTGTTTCAGCCATGAGGAAGTGGATGGCGGCAATTTTTTAAACTTTTAAACTCAGACAAAAGAGATATGCTGTCTGTTTCTAGGTCCCAAGAAACAGATCTTCTGTTGGATCTGACAATTCATCTTGATGGTTGTACAGTCATCTCAAATAAAACTCTTAAGGACCTCTGCGTTACTCTGGACCCTGATCTCTCTTTTGACGAACATATCAAGAATATTTCAATGACAGATTTTTTCCAACTTCGTAAAACATTCCAAAAATCTGAAAATTTCTGTCCAAAAATTGTGCAATTTAAAAAAAAACATGCTTTTGTCACTTCTAGATTAGACTATGGCAATGCTCTACTTTACGTCTACCCATAAAAAGCACAAAATAAACTTCAGTTAGTGCTAAACACGGCTGCTAGAATCTTCACTAGAACCCAAAAATGTGATCATATTACTCCAGTGCTAGCCTCTCTACACTGGATTCCTGTTAAGGCTCGGGCTGATTTCAAGGTTTTACTGCTAACCTACAAAGCATTACATGGGCTTGCTCCTACCCATCTTTCCGATTTGGTCTTGCCGTACATACCTACACGTACGCTATGGTCACGAGACGCAGAACTCCTTAATGTCCCTAGAATTTCTAAGAAAACAGCTGGAGGCAGGGCTTTCTCCTACAGAGCTCAATTTTTATGGAATGGTCTGCCTATCCATATGAGACTTGCAGACTCGGTCTCGACCTTTAAGTCTTTATTGAAGACTCATCTCTTAAGTAGGTCCTATGATTGAGTGTAGTCTGGACCAGGGGTGTGAAGGTGAACGAAAAGCACTGGAGCAACGAACTGCCCTTGCTGTCTCTGCTTGGCCGGTCTGCCTGGCCGGTTCCCCTCTCTCCACTGGGATTCTCTGCCTCTAACCCTATTACAGGGGCTGAGTCACTGGCTTTCTGGTGCTCTTCCATGCCGTCCCTAGGGGGGGTGCGTCATTTGAGAGGGTTGAGTCACTGACGTGATCTTCCTGTCAGGGTTAGCGCCCCCCCCTCGGGTTTGTGCAGTGGTGGAGATCTTCGTGGGCTATACTTGGCCTTGTTTCAGGGTAGTAGGTTGGTGGTTGAAGATATCCCTCTAGTGGTGTGGGGGCTGTGATTTGGCAAAGTGGGTAGGGTTATATCCTGCCTGTTTGGCCCTGTCCGGGGGTATCGTCATACAGGGTCACAGTGTCTCCCGATTCCTCCTGTTTCAGCCTCCAGTATTTATGCTGCAATAGTTTATGTGTTGGGGGCTAGGGTCAGTCTGTTATATCTGGAGTATTTAACCTGTCTTATCCTGTGTGCATTTAAGTATGCTCTCTCTAATTCTCTCTCTCTATCTCTATCTCTTCTCTCAGAGGACCTGAGCCCTAGGACCATGCCTCAGGACTACCTGGCTTGAGTCCTTGCTGTCTCCAGTCCACCCAGTCATGCTGCTGCTCCAGTTTCAATTGTTCTGCCTGCGGCTTTGGAACCCTTGCCTGTTCACTGGATGTGCTACCTTGTCCCGGACCTGCTGTTTTGGACTCTCTCTCTACCGCACCTGCTGTCTCCAACTCTGAATGATTGGCTATGAAAAGCCAACTGACATTTACTCCTGAGGTGCTGACCTGTTGCACCCTCTACAACCATTGTGATTATTATCTGACCCTGCTGGTCATCTATGAACGTTTTAACATCTTGGCCATGTTCTGTTATAATCTCCACCCGGCACAACCTGAAGAGGACTGGCCACCCCTTAGAGCCTGGTTCCTCTCTAGGTTTCTTCCTAGGTTCCGGCCTTTCTAGGGATTTTCCTAGCCACCGTGCTTCTACATCTGCATTGCTTGCTGTCTGGGGTTTTAGGCTGGGTTTCTGTACAGCACTTTGTGACATCGGCTGATATAAAAAGGGCTTTATAAATACATTTGATTGATTGATTGATAATAGGGATCCATAATAAATACAGAGACAAGATACAGGATATGGTTGAGATCCTATGTACTGTCATTGGGAGTAGGCTGGGCGATATACGTATACTATTTGAAGGTATACTGGAATGGATCCACATACCGGTATGGATTTTTATAATACCGCTTATTACAATATATTTTGATACAGTGCTAAATAAATGAAAAGTTCTACAAATTGGACTACTTAACTGTTAACTTTATCCTAGTTTGGTTGACTATAAAACAATCAATCAGAATGGGGAAATAATGAGTGAGTGTCAGGTCTTACCTCCAGGGGGTACTTGACCCCACTGAGACTGTGCTCGGAGCCCTCTGTGGAAGCCTTACAGAGGCCCCAGTGGAAGGTGATTCTCCCCACCTTAAACCTGCCCCTCAGCCCCCCTCCACTCAAATAGAAGTCCCCCTCTGGGTTCACCGCCACTGGAGAGAACACACACAGAGCATTATTTGAGCATTATTTAACCAATATACACATACACCCAGACACAGTATATTGATGCGGCCTGAAGCCTGCCAATGGAGAACACTTGCTCTCACGTGTACATGCACATACGCGCACATTCACACACATATTTACATTCACAACATGTAGGGTATTATATTTCATGCCAATTTCATACCAAGAAAGGGAAAAACACCTTCAATCATCTCCCCACCAGAACCAAGTAATTGTACCATCAGTTTAAAAAGTGCCATAAGTATACACTATAACAACAATGCTCAATATTTGTATATATTATAATTAGACTGTAATTAAGACCCAGACCACCAGGCTCAGAGACAGGCAGTGTGGCTACTGAATAGCTAGCTGACTTAATGGCTGAATATTTTATTGTATTACTTTAGCTTTTCAGTTTCATTACTGGCTGGTTTTATGATGAGACTTCTGGTGACCTGAGAGCTCATACCGGTCTTGCCGTCATTCTTGATGGTGGTCCTATCAGACATCGCCTCCTCCCAGCCCTCAAACTCCAGCTTTTGGAACTGAACTTTGACCTGTGTCAGCTCCTCCTCGATGTTGATGGGCGACTGTCTAGCATTGCTGCATGATGAGTACTTGTTGGCCCAGTTGTTTTGGTTTAGAGTCCCTGCCGGGAGAGAGTTGAAATGTGTTTAATGCATAGTAGAAACATATGTGGTGGTGCCTCAGCTATATGAACTTGCCCAAAACAAGTACATATGCAGTTATCCAAAACACAACCCATTTGTTTTCCCTTTTTCGGAAGTTTACTCTAGTTTCTTCCTCTCTAATCACACACCAACTGGTTGCAGGTGTGCCCCTGTGGGGAGCTAATGAGCTAATCACCTTCAGGTGTGTCTGCTTTGATGGGATTTCACTGGGGTGATAGAGGGTAGTGCACACTGCCCATAGACTGTTCACTCTTCTGTCGCAGTCTGGACCCAACAGTACCCTGAACAGCTTCTACCCCCAAGCAATAAGAATGCTAAATAGTTAGTTAAATAGTTACCAATAGCTACCCGGACTATCTATATTTATCCTTTGTGCACAAACTTTTTTGACTAATCACATACAGTGCCTTGCGAAAGTATTCGGCCCCCTTGAACTTTGCGACCTTTTGCCACATTTCAGGCTTCAAACATAAAGATATAAAACTTTATTTTTTTGTGAAGAATCAACAACAAGTGGGACACAATCATGAAGTGGAACGACATTTATTGGATATTTCAAACTTTTTTAACAAATCAAAAACTGAAAAATTGGGCGTGCAAAATTATTCAGCCCCCTTAAGTTAATACTTTGTAGCACCACCTTTTGCTGCGGTTACAGCTGTAAGTCGCTTGGGGTATGTCTCTATCAGTTTTGCACATCGAGAGACTGACATTTTTTCCCATTCCTCCTTGCAAAACAGCTCGAGCTCAGTGAGGTTGGATGGAGAGCATTTGTGAACAGCAGTTTTCAGTTCTTTCCACAGATTCTCGATTGGATTCAGGTCTGGACTTTGACTTGGCCATTCTAACACCTGGATATGTTTATTTTTGAACCGTTCCATTGTAGATTTTGCTTTATGTTTTGGATCATTGTCTTGTTGGAAGACAAATCTCCGTCCCAGTCTCAGGTCTTTTGCAGACTCCATCAGGTTTTCTTCCAGAATGGTCCTGTATTTGGCTCCATCCATCTTCCCATCAATTTTAACCATCTTCCCTGTCCCTGCTGAAGAAAAGCAGGCCCAAACCATGATGCTGCCACCACCATGTTTGACAGTGGTGATGGTGTGTTCAGGGTGATGAGCCGTGTTGCTTTTACGCCAAACATAACGTTTTGCATTGTTGCCAAAAAGTTCAATTTTGGTTTCATCTGACCAGAGCACCTTCTTCCACATGTTTGGTGTGTCTCCCAGGTGGCTTGTGGCAAACTTTAAACAACACTTTTTATGGAAATCTTTAAGAAATGTCTTTCTTCTTGCCTCTCTTCCATAAAGGCCAGATTTGTGCAATATACGACTGATTGTTGTCCTATGGACAGAGTCTCCCACCTCAGCTGTAGATCTCTGCAGTTCATCCAGAGTGATCATGGGCCTCTTGGCTGCATCTCTGATCGGTCTTCTCCTTGTATGAGCTGAAAGTTTAGAGGGACGGCCAGGTCTTGGTAGATTTGCAGTGGTCTGATACTCCTTCCATTTCAATATTATCGCTTGCACAGTGCTCCTTGGGATGTTTAAAGCTTGGGAAATCTTTTTGTATCCAAATCCGGCTTTAAACTTCTTCACAACAGTATCTCGGACCTGCCTGGTGTGTTCCTTGTTCTTCATGATGCTCTCTGCGCTTTTAACAGACCTCTGAGACTATCACAGTGCAAGTGCATTTATACGGAGACTTGATTACACACAGGTGGATTGTATTTATCATCATTAGTCATTTAGGTCAACATTGGATCATTCAGAGATCCTCACTGAACTTCTGGAGAGAGTTTGCTGCACTGAAAGTAAAGGGGCTGAATAATTTTGCACGCCCAATTTTTCAGTTTTTGATTTGTTAAAAAAGTTTGAAATATCCAATAAATGTCGTTCTACTTCATGATTGTGTCCCACTTGTTGTTGATTCTTCACAAAAAGTACAGTTTTATATCTTTATGTTTGAAGCCTGAAATGTGGCAAAAGGTCGCAAAGTTCAAGGGGGCCGAATACTTTCGCAAGGCACTGTATACGCTGCTGCTTCTGTTAATTATCTATCCTGTTGCCTAGTCACTTTATTCCTTGTTATATGTACATATCTACCTCAATTAACTCGTACCACTGCACATGGACTCAGTACTGGTGCCCCTTGTATATAGCCAAGTTATCGTTGCTTTTATTATTATGTTTCTATTATTTTTCTATTTTCTTGTATCTCTGCATTGATGGGAAGGGCCCATAAGTAAGAATTTCACTGTTAGTCTACACCTGTTGTTTACAAAACAAGTGACAAATAAAATGATTTGAAACTTGATTTAGAACTGTGGAGTTTCTCAAGCCATTCCTGGGGGACCCACAGGGTGTGCAGATTTAGGTTTTTATCCCAGCACCGATACCTGATTCAAGTTATCGTGGATTGGATTATTTGTTGTGCAGTTGAATCGAGTCCAATCCAATTCTTTCAGATCAACATGAAGAGCTTAGGGGAAAGGGCTAGCGTTGATCTGGGGTTGTGCATAGCACTGATGTGCCTATTCCACACAAGAGAACAACTTCATGCAATGCCAATGTTTCATGTTAGGACTAATATGTTGGTAAATACTTAAATTAACTTTCATTCAACATCTGCTCTTGGTTATTCTTTGCTTTGACTGTTCCAACTGGAATCAACTAAGGGGCTAGCAATATCGTTTTGAGTGTATATCAAATTTTATTTGTCACACGTGCCAAATACAACAAGTGTAGACCTTACCATGAAATACTTACAAGCCCTTCACCAACAGTGCAGTTCAAGAAGAGTTAAGAAAAGATTTGCCAAATAAACTAGTCAAATATAATAAAAAGTAACAATAATAACGAGGCTATACACAGGGGGTACCTGTACCAAGTCATTGTGCAGGGGTACAGGTTAGCAGAGAAAACAGTCCGACTTGGGTGACTGGAGTCTCTGACAATTTTATGGGCTTTCCTCTGACCACGCCTATTATATAGGTCCTGGATCGCAGGAAGCTTAGCCCCAGTGATGTACTGGGCCGTACGCACTACCCTCTGTAGCGCCTTACGGTTAGATGCCGAGCAGTTCCCATACCAGGCGGTGATGCAACCTGTCGGGATGCTCTTGATGGAGCAGCTGTAGAACCTTTTGAGGATCTGAGGACCCATACCAAATCTTCTCAGTCTCCCGAGGGGAAAAGGTGTTGTCATGACCTCTTCACGACTGTCTTGGTATGTTTGGACTATGATAGTTCGTTGGTGATGTGGACACAAAGGAACTTGAAGCTCTCGACCCGTTCCACTACAGCACTGTTGATGTTAATGGGGGCCTGTTCGGCCCACATTTTCCTGTAGTCCACGATCAGCTCCTTTGTCTTGCTCACATTGAGGGAGAGGTTGTTGTCCTGGCACCACACTGCCAGTTCTCTGACCTCCTCCCTATAGGCTGTCTCATCATTTCCTGTGATCAGGCCTACCACTTCGTTGTATGGTCAGCCTAAAGTGCCTCTCTGAGTTGCTTCATTGCTTCTCCTGTAACGCAACTTATCCTGTCAAGCCTGGTTGCCAGTCTGTTTCTCCTTTAGCCAACACCTAGCCTATGTCTGGCATGGCACAGCCAACACAGCCTGGGTAAAACAAGAACACTCATCCAAACATCACTGAGTACGGATGTTGTTTATTTCGCTTGCCTTGAAGTTTCCATCAGATATATTTGCGATGCATTGCTTAGGCTACATACTGTAAGTATGTAAACATGTAAACATGTAAACATACTTACTGCACACACACCTTCTGAAGGGATCAGACACACACGCACACTTCATTTCTTCTACATTTTTGTCTCAGCATTGTTGGGAAGGGTCCATAAATAAGCATTTCACTGTTAGTCTACACGTGTTAACAAAGCACATTAACAAAGCAATTTGATTTGATTTACTAGCAGCATTTTATTTCCTTTTCTAACTGAATGTAGTGTAAGTCCTGGAGTCCACATGCTGCAGACAACCGCCAGGGGACAATGTGGCTGAATGAGGTCATACTGGGTTCTGGGTCAGACCATTAGCATGTCAATGGCTACACACACACAGCAGCAGCAGAGGGGACAGGATGCAACAGTCTATTCTTCATCATCTGTCTGTTGTGGGCAATTATAAGTTGCTGCTGGTGTGTGTGTGTGCGTGTGTGAGGGAGGGAGAGACCCTTTTCGACAAAGTATCAAATGAGGCCACACCAATACAAGTAGCTATTGCACAGTTTAAAAGTTTGTGTCACAATATTGTAGATATTTGGATGTTGGAAAAAATATGTTATTGAACATCACATAAAAGTTTTATAGAATGCTATGTGAAAAACAAATAAATACAAGTTATGAGAGGGAGGCTTCACACCACTCTCTCAGTTTAGTATCTTAGTTATTTTCAGATGATCTCATTGTACTCTTTTGTAGATGTCAACTACGTGTGTGTGTTTTCTATCCCTGTTGGCTCCTCTTCCTGTAGGTTTTACAGATGCTCCCAACCCCGTAGCTGCAACCCTTCTAATTTAGTGTACCATGGGCGCACAACCCATGTGGAATTCCTGGGGTCCGGCAACATTTGGAACTGCCAATATGCGGCCAACAAGGCTAATGCTAGTTAACAACTTCCTTCAAACTTCTCTCAGAGACATAAAATGGTATCCACGAGTCCTTCAGACTCAGGGGAATGGCTCACCACTCATCATACTAGGCAACTTCAACCTCCCGATGTCTGCCTTTGATTCATTTCGTTCCACCTCTTTCTTTCCATTCCTTTTCTCTTTTGACCTCACTCTTTCCCAGTCCCCTCGCACTCACAATGCAGGCAAAGCACTTGACCTCATCTTTAATAGAGGCTCTTCACCTACTAATCTCACTGCAATCCCCACCCCGCCAGGTCTCTAATCACTACTTTGTTTATTTCTCTCTCCGTCTCTCCTCCAGGCCTACCCACTCAGCCCCTACCCAGCTGCCTCTTCGACCCTACTGACCTCCCGTTCCACATCCCTTCACTGTCCCCTTTCCTCATGGCAGGCTCAACCCTCCCCTAGCTCCGTGGCTGAGTGACTCTCACTGTCCCCTTTCCTCATGGCAGGCTCAACCCTCCCCTCGCTCCGTGGCTGAGTGACTCTCACTGTCCCCTTTCCTCATGGCAGGCGCAACCCTCCCCTCGCTCCGTGGCTGAGTGACTCACTATCTTCTCACAGAACAGGGCTGCGGGCAGCTGAGCAGCAATGGAGCAAAATTTAATTTCCAGAGGGCCTATTTAGTAATTTAGTATTTATTAGGATCCCCAATTAGATTACTCTTCCTGAGGTCCAAACAGGAAACACAACAAATAAAATACATAATATACATAAATAGCACCACATTTACATTAGAATTGAGTCATTCAGCAGACAAAAGCCAGTGCATTCATCTTAAGATAGCCAGGCGAGACAACCACATATCACAATCGTATCCTAACCAAACATCACATACATAATACAGTACATAATACAATCCAAAATGCATAAAAATGTCTGTGTGTCTCCACAGTCCCTGTCGTGCCGTAAGACATTCTTTAATCAGTTTTTTAATTGAGTTACTTGGGGTGGCAGAGTGTCCTATTTAGTCATGGCTTTATTTAATACTGTGTTTCACTGCCTCTGTTCTGGACAAGGGGACTGTGAAGAGACCTCTGGTTGCATGTCTTGTGTGATAATGACGCATGTCCAAACTGTGTGCCAACTGCTTGAACAGACAGTTCGGTACCTTCAACACAAACACCTCACACAAAGACCAATAGTGATGCAGTCAATATCTCCTCAAATTTGAGCCAGGAGAGACTGACATGCATGTCATTAACACTCACCCTCCGTGTACTGTAGATCTAAGCGCAACGTGTGCTGCTCTATTTTGGATCAACTGCAATTTTCCTATGTCCTTTGTCACACATGACCACACAACTGGACAGTAGTTCAGGTGCGACAAAACTAGGGCCTGTAGGACCTGTCTGGTTGACTGAGATATCACAAAAGCAGAGCAACACTTTATCATGGGCAGACCTCTTACCATTTTAGTAGCCAATGAGTTTATATGTGTTGACCATGATAGTTTGCTATCTAGGGTGAGACCCAGCGGTTTAGTCTCTTCAACATGTTCAATAGGTAGATTGCTCGAGTATGGAGACGTAAATTTATAGATCGGCAGGTAAGGGTGCTCTCGAGCGGCTAGATGTTCTTCACCATTTGGCCATCAGCTTTGCCACCAATGCTCCTTATAGGACACATCACTGCACTCTATACTCTTCGGTAAACTGGTCATCTCTGTATACCCTCTGTATACCTGCTTATTTATAAAACCATCTTAGGCTTCACTCCCCCGTATCTGAGATATCCACTGCAGACCTCAACCTCCACATACAACACCCGTTCTGTCAGTCACATTCTGTTAAAGGTCCCCAAAGCGCACACATCCCTGGGTTGCTCCTCTTTTCAGTTTGCTGTAGCTAGCGACTGGAACGAGCTAGAACAAACACTCAAACTCGACAGTTTTATCTCAATCTCTTCATTCAAAGACTCAATCATGGACACTCTTACTGACAGTTGTGGCTGCTTTACGTGATGTATGGTTGTATCTACCTTCTTACCCTTTGTGCTGTTGTCTGTGCCCAATAATATTTGTACCCTGTTTTGTGCTGCTACCATGTTGCGCTGCTGACATGTGTTGCTACCATGTTGTTGTCATGTTGTGTTGCCACCATGTTGTTGTCATGTTGTGTTGCCATGTGTTGCTGCCATGCTGTTGTCTTAAGTCTCTCTTTTTTTATTTTTTTATTACAAAAAAGACAAGGAAGGTGTAACATTAAAGTATTAGAACATGAAGGACAAACAATACAGCATCAAGACACTATCAAACATGTATCAGTCTTTCTGCAACAGAGTCATCCTTATGTGAGGGTGTCTACTACCACTATCAAACATGTATCAGTCTTTCTGCATGATAGTGATATAAAAAACATACATGTCATAGTTTCTTTCTTTTTCATCACCACAATCTTGTGAAACCTGAACCCTGCAACAAGATCCTCCCCCACTACAAACATGTTCCCCAATAGCTGTCCCTCAACCA
The DNA here is from genome assembly GCF_018296145.1 of Oncorhynchus tshawytscha. NCBI lineage: Eukaryota > Metazoa > Chordata > Actinopteri > Salmoniformes > Salmonidae > Oncorhynchus > Oncorhynchus tshawytscha. The sequence goes on from NC_056429.1 coordinate 14,000,778, forward strand.
TTCAAGACCCCTCCCAGTCCCCCCCCAAGAACCACCCAATGCACCAACAACCAAGAGAGTGAACTAAAGAGAAAAAAGGAAAAGACAGAAGAAAACAGCAAACAATGCATTTTTTAAATATTTTTTATAATACATTTAAAACAAAGGACATCAAGGACCACTGAAATCATAACAGCAATGCCAACTGTATATGTTTGTGTCCATGTCTGGCACTATTACATGTATGTGTGTGTTCTTGGGTCTCTATGTAGTGCTGTGTTGTCTCTGTTGTGGTGATGTGTGTTTTGTCGTATATTTTTATTTAATTTATTTTTAATCCCAGCCCGTCCCCACAGGAGGCCTTTTGGTAGGCCGTCATTGTAAATAAGAATGTGTTAAACATTTTAAAATACATAAAAAGACACGTTATTCAATAATAGATCCAGATAAGGTGTCGGGTTGAGCGAGGGACCCAAAAATGATGCTATTAGTTTGAGATATTTAGCACCAGACTATTGCTAGTTACCCATTCTAAAACTGACTGGAGAGCTATGTTAAGGGTGTCAGTTATTTATTTTACTGTTACAGCCGACGTGTAAACTGTTGAGTCGTCAGTGTGTATGGATACACAGTCTTTATTAAAGGTCAGTCAAAGGTCATTAGTAAAACACTGAAAACAATAATGGTCCAAGCTGGCTACCCTGGGTGCAGGGTATAAATTTGTATAAGTGAGGCTTCCATTAAAGAAAACCCTTTGTGTTCTATTGGTAAGGTAACTGTCCATCCATGATATGGCAGAGGATGTTAATCCGTAACATCAACGTTTTTCACTTAATATGTTATGATCAATGACATTAAAAGCTGCACTCAAGTCTAACAAAACAGCTCCCACAATCTTCTTATCAATTTCTTTCAGCCAATCATTAGTCATTTGTGTCAGTCCCAAGCATGTTGGGAGTCTGAACGTCTGTTAATTTGTTCTGCAATTTCATTACGCTTTATTGCAGACGTTTACTGACACAGGCCATATTCAACCGGTGTTGTACACATTTGCTTAAGATATGTAGCTAGCTAGCTAGGTAAACAACGTGTAAGATCACAGACGTCATGTAACGTTAGCTACCGAGCCAGCCAGCTAACATTAGCTAGTTAAACAATAATGAACTGTGCCAAATCATGCCGTTACTACCCTGCATGATGATGCTGGAAGCTAACTAACCAGGTTCAATGTTAGCTAGCTAACATTAGGCTCTAACTAGCAAAGCAAACAGCTCTGGGATACAAATAATAATGTCAGCTAGGGAGCCAGTCAGCTAACGTTAGCTAGCTAGCAGTACACTTTAGCTTGAAATGAAACCACATTGTCAAAATCAGAAATATGTTTATATCTGAAAATGTAGCTAGCTAATGCTAGACTATCTTACCTGTATACATAATCATGCATGTCTCCCTGTCACGGATGCCATGCCACGGTTTCCCTTCGTTTAAAGATATAATCTGGAGACAGGTGTTTTCGCCATCTCTTCAGCTATCATACTCTAATTCCATTGATTTAAAAAATAAATACAAAAAAATGTAAAAATTCAAATGGCTCTCTCTTGTGACTTGAGACATATGCCTAGTTTCCTGAAACTGACTGTCACAAATAAGTAAATGATATCAATGAGAGAATTGTCAGATTAACTGATAACTAAAATAGCAGTGCAGAAGGCACTCTTTGGCTAAGTGCTCGAGGAAGTCTCAAGGTTTTGCTCGCCTGAGGTAGAGTACCTCATGATAAGCTGTAGACAACACTATTTACCAAGATAGTTTTCATCTATATTTTTTGTAGCTGTCTATTTACAACCACAAACCGATGCTGGCACTAAGATTGCACTCAACGAGTTGTATAAGACCAACAAAAAAAACAAGAGAATGCTCACCCAGAAGCAGCACTCCTAGTGGCCAGGGACTTTAATGCAGAATAACTTAAATCCATTTTACCTCATTTCTACCAGCATGTTACATGTGCAACCAGTGGAAAAAAACTGAAGACCACCTTTACTCCACACACAGAAATGCGTACAAAGCTCTCCCTCGCCCTCCATTTGGCACATCTGACCATAATTCTATCCCCCTGACTACAAACAAAATCTAAAGCAGAAAGTACCACTGACTTACTCAATATGGAACTGGTCAGATTTTTATTTTATTTTACCTTTATTTAACCAGGCAAGTCAGTTAAGAACAAATTCTTATTTTCAATGACGGCCTAGGAACAGTGGGTTAACTGCCTGTTCAGGGGAAGAACGACAGATTTGTACCTTGTCAGCTCGGGGGTTTGAACTCACAACCTTCCAGTCACACGCTCTAACCACTAGGCTACCCTGCCACCCAGATGAGGTGGATGCTAAGATACATGACTGTTTTGCAAGCACAGACTGGAATATGTTCCGGGATTCAGCAGCTGGCATTGAGGAATATACCACATCACTCAACAGCTTCATCAATAGGTGCATTGATGACATCGTCCCCACAGTGACCGTACATACATATCCCAACCAGAAGCCATGGATTACAGACAACATCCGCGCTGAGCTAAAGACTAGAGCTGCAGCTTTCAAGGAGCGAGACACTCATACGGATGCTTACAAGAAATCCCGCTACGACCTCCGACGAGCCATCAAACAGACAAACCGTCAATACAGGATTAAGATTGAATCCTACTACCCCGGCACTGACGCAAACGATCATGAATTACAAAGGGAATCCAGTGATGCAAACCTACCAGACACTCTAAATGCCTTCTGTGCTTGCTTCGAGGCAAGTAAAGCTGAGCCATGCATGAGAGGACTAGCTTTTCCAGATGACTACGTGATCACGCTCCCCTTAGCCGATGTGAGTAAGACCTTTAAACAGGTTAACATTCAGGCGGATTACCAGGACGCGTACTCAGAGCATGCACTGACCAGCTGGCAAGTGTCTTTTCACTGACATTTCCAACCTCTCCCTGATCCAGTCTGTAAAACCTACATCTTTCAAGTAGACCACCATAGTCCCTGTACCCAAGAACGCCAAGTTCACCTGCCTAAATGACTATCGCCGCATAGCACTCACATCTGTAGGCATGAAATGTATTGAAAGGCTGGTCATGGCTCACAACACCATCATCCCAGACCCACTTCAATTTGCATACCGCCCCAACAGATCCACAGATGACGCCATCTCTATTCCACTCCTCACTTGCCTCTCCCACCTGGACAAGAGGAACACCTATGTGAGAATGCTGTTCATTATCTACAGCTCAGTGTTCAACACCATAGTGCTGAACGCTACAAATATTAAATAGTAAAGCTTTAAACCTTTCACTAAAAGCTTCACTCATACATAAATTATACTTAAACCCAAAATGGTTCTCCAGTAGATTAAGAAAGGCTCATAATTTGTTCAAAAATGGCCTTTTTGCCTTTATACAGATTACAATTTCTCATTTCTGACTAATTGAAAATAAAATGTTTGAAGTATCACCCTTTCTTAAACAAGCCATACATACAACGCTGGTTACAATTTCAGTTTTATCCTCCAGAAAAGATAGAACAAATATTACAACAAATGTTATGGTTAAACTCAAATATACTGATTAATAAAAAAAACATTCTTTAAGGACAAAATGTATAAAAATATAATTATATTTGTTAATTATATCATGAATAGAAACGGAGGAGTTATGTCACATATGCAGTTATCGAAACTATATGGGAATATCTGCTCAATCCAAATTTACAACCAACTGATTGCAGCACTACCACAAACATGGAGGAGGCAATTGGAGAAGGGAGAAGGTAGGGAACTAGTTTGCCTGCCATATATTAAAGATACAAATTGGCTCATTTGAGGACAAAAATGTTGACAGCTGCGCCATATGTGTTGCAAAATAAATGGGAAGAGATTTTCGATGTACCAATTCCATGGCATATGGTTTATGAACTGGTACAAAAAAACTACACTTGATTCAACACAGTTTTTCAATTTAAATTATTATATAAACTTCTTGCCACCAACAGAATGTTATATATATGGGGCATACAACAATCTCAGCTCTGTAGATTGTGCTGCGAAGAGAGAATCAATAGATAATTTATTCTTGTATTGCCCCTAATGTAGCTTGTTTCTGGTCACAGGTTTAGGAATGGTTAAAGAAATCACAACATGCACTTAAAATGAACCTTACAAATAGAAGTGTTGGGCGATTTGGAAAGCCATAGTCAATAAATAATAATACTCGTTGGAAAGGTTTTCATCTTTAGCTCACAATCTGTGGATACTATGCGATTAGAAAAAGGTTAAAAAATGACGTAAAACAAAAAAATACACGGCACATGGAAACCAAACGAGGGTGGTCTATGGTGATAGGTGGGATGGCTGAGAGTGGCTGAGGGTTGGGATTAAAGAGCTGAGGTCTATGGTGATAGGTGGGATGGCTGAGAGTGGCTGAGGGTTGGGATTAAAGAGCTGAGGTCTATGGTGATAGGTGGGATGGGCTGAGAGTGGCTGAGGGTTGGGATTAAAGAGCTGAGGTCTATGGTGATAGGTGGGATGGCTGAGAGTGGCTGAGGGTTGGGATTAAAGAGCTGAGGTCTATGGTGATAGGTGGGATGGCTGAGAGTGGCTGAGGGTTGGGATTAAAGAGCTGAGGTCTATGGTGATAGATGGGATGGGCTGAGAGTGGCTGAGGGTTGGGATTAAAGAGCTGAGGTCTATGGTGATAGGTGGGATGGCTGAGAGTGGCTGAGGGTTGGGATTAAAGAGCTGAGGTCTATGGTGATAGGTGGAATGGCTGAGAGTGGCTGAGGGTTGGGATTAAAGAGCTGAGGTCTATGGTGATAGGTGGGATGGCTGAGAGTGGCTGAGGGTTGGGATTAAAGAGCTGAGGTCTATGGTGATAGGTGGAATGGCTGAGAGTGGCTGAGGGTTGGGATTAAAGAGCTGAGGTCTATGGTGGTAGGTGGGATGGGCTGAGAGTGGCTGAGGGTTGGGATTAAAGAGCTGAGGTCTATGGTGATAGGTGGGATGGGCTGAGAGTGGCTGAGGGTTGGGATTAAAGAGCTGAGGTCTATGGTGATAGGTGGGATGGCTGAGAGTGGCTGAGGGTTGGGATTAAAGAGCTGAGGTCTATGGTGATAGGTGGGATGGGCTGAGAGTGGCTGAGGGTTGGGATTAAAGAGCTGAGGTCTATGGTGATAGGTGGGATGGCTGAGAGTGGCTGAGGGTTGGGATTAAAGAGCTGAGGTCTATGGTGATAGGTGGGATGGCTGAGAGTGGCTGAGGGTTGGGATTAAAGAGCTGAGGTCTATGGTGATAGGGGGGATGGCTGAGAGTGGCTGAGGGTTGGGATTAAAGAGCTGAGGTCTATGGTGATAGGTGGGATGGGCTGAGAGTGGCTGAGGTTGGGATTAAAGAGCTGAGGTCTATGGTGATAGGTGGGATGGGCTGAGAGTGGCTGAGGGTTGGGATTAAAGAGCTGAGGTCTATGGTGATAGGTGGGATGGCTGAGAGTGGCTGAGGGTTGGGATTAAAGAGCTGAGGTCTATGGTGATAGGTGGGATGGCTGATGGCTGAGGGTTGGGATTAAAGAGCTGAGGTCTATGGTGATAGGTGGGATGGGCTGAGAGTGGCTGAGGGTTGGGATTAAAGAGCTGAGGTCTATGGTGATAGGTGGGATGGCTGAGAGTGGCTGAGGGTTGGGATTAAAGAGCTGAGGTCTATGGTGATAGGTGGGATGGCTGAGGTGGCTGAGGGTTGGGATTAAAGAGCTGAGGTCTGGTGATAGGGGGATGGCTGATGGCTGAGGGTTGGGATTAAAGAGCTGAGGTCTATGGTGATAGGTGGGATGGGCTGAGTGGCTGAGGGTTGGGATTAAAGAGCTGAGGTCTATGGTGATAGGTGGGATGGGCTGAGAGTGGCTGAGGGTTGGGATTAAAGAGCTGAGGTCTATGGTGATAGGTGGGATGGCTGAGAGTGGCTGAGGTTTGGGATTAAAGAGCTGAGGTCTATGGTGATAGGTGGGATGGCTGAGAGTGGCTGAGGGTTGGGATTAAAGAGCTGAGGTCTATGGTGATAGGTGGGATGGGCTGAGAGTGGCTGAGGGTTGGGATTAAAGAGCTGAGGTCTATGGTGATAGGTGGGATGGGCTGAGAGTGGCTGAGGGTTGGGATTAAAGAGCTGAGGTCTATGGTGATAGGTGGGATGGGCTGAGAGTGGCTGAGGGTTGGGATTAAAGAGCTGAGGTCTATGGTGATAGGTGGGATGGGCTGAGAGTGGCTGAGGGTTGGGATTAAAGAGCTGAGGTCTATGGTGATAGGTGGGATGGGCTGAGAGTGGCTGAGGGTTGGGATTAAAGAGCTGAGGTCTATGGTGATAGGTGGGATGGGCTGAGAGTGGCTGAGGGTTGGGATTAAAGAGCTGAGGTCTATGGTGATAGGTGGGATGGGCTGAGAGTGGCTGAGGGTTGGGATTAAAGAGCTGAGGTCTATGGTGATAGATGGGATGGGCTGAGAGTGGCTGAGGGTTGGGATTAAAGAGCTGAGGTCTATGGTGGTAGGTGGGATGGGCTGAGAATGGCTGAGGGTTGGGATTAAAGAGCTGAGGTCTATGGTGATAGGTGGGATGGGCTGAGAGTGGCTGAGGGTTGGGATTAAAGAGCTGAGGTCTATGGTGATAGGTGGGATGGGCTGAGAGTGGCTGAGGGTTGGGATTAAAGAGCTGAGGTCTATGGTGATAGGTGGGATGGGCTGAGAGTGGCTGAGGGTTGGGATTAAAGAGCTGAGGTCTATGGTGATAGGTGGGATGGGCTGAGAGTGGCTGAGGGTTGGGATTAAAGAGCTGAGGTCTATGGTGATAGATGGGATGGGCTGAGAGTGGCTGAGGGTTGGGATTAAAGAGCTGAGGTCTATGGTGGTAGGTGGGATGGGCTGAGAATGGCTGAGGGTTGGGATTAAAGAGCTGAGGTCTATGGTGATAGGTGGGATGGGCTGAGAGTGGCTGAGGGTTGGGATTAAAGAGCTGAGGTCTATGGTGGTAGGTGGGATGGGCTGAGAGTGGCTGAGAGTTGGGATTAAATAGTTTATGTTTGGTAGTGTATTATTGTTATGTGACTGATCTATATAAAAATACCATGTATGCAAAATGTGTATGTAAAATGTGTATGTAAAAGTTATGTATATGTAGCAAAAAAGCCATCAGACTGCCATCAGACTGTTAAAAGGCATCACTAACATTTAGTGGCATCTGCCAACATACAGACTCAATCTCTAGCTACTTTTCTAATTAACATTTGGATGTAATAAATGTATGACTAGTCACTTTAAATAATGCCACTTTATATAATGTTTACATACCCTACATTACTCATCTCATATGAATATACTGTACTCTATACCATCTACTGCATCTTGCCTATGCCGCGTGGCCATCGCTCATCCATATATTTATATGTATATATTCTCATTCATTCCTTGACACTTGTGTGTATAAGGTAGTTGTTGTGAAATTGTTATATTACTTGTTAGATATTACTGCATGGTTGGAACTAGAAGCACAAGCATTTCGCTACACTCGCATTAACATCTGCTAACCATCTGCATGTGACCAATAAAATTTGATTTGAAGATGTAAAAAAAACAAAAAGATATTTGTCCTCCGAAGAGGGGGGTGGTGGAGGGGTTAATAATATAAATAAAACAAAAACACCAGTGCCCTCCAAGCTCATCACTAGGCTAAGGACCCTGGGACGAAACACCTCCCTCTGCAACTGGATCCTGGACTTACTGATGGGCTGCCCCCAGGCAACAACACATCCACCATGCTGACCCTCAACGTGGGGGCCCTGCAGGGGTGCGTGCTTAGTCTCGTCCTGTACTCCCTGTTCACCCACAACTGTGTGGCTACACATGACTCCAACACCATCAACTTTGCTGACGACATAACGGTGGTAGGCCTGATCACCAACAACACCTATAGGGAGGAGGTCAGAGACCTGGCAGCGGTGCCAGGACAACATCTCCCTCAATGCCAGCAAGACAAAGGAACTGATCATGGACTACAGAAAACAGAGGGCCGAGCACACCTCCATCACATTGACTGGGTTGTAGTGGAGTGGTTCGAGAGCTTACGTTCCTCTGTGTCCACATCGCTAAGAATCTATCATGGTCCAATCACACCAACACAGTTGTGAAGAGGGAACAACAATGCTTCTTCCCCCTCAGGAGGCTGAAAATATTTGGAATGGGCCCTCAGATCCTCAAAGTTCTACAGCTGAACCATGTTGAGCATCTTGACTGGTTGCATCACCGCCTGGTATTCAGCCAGTATGCAGCCTTTCAAATTCGAGGAATTATACTCATATATTGATTGCACCCTACTCAGCTGTCTCTCGTTGCCTCTTTGGTCGTTGCCTCCCTGACATATGGTGGCAGCAGTGGGATGATCAGAAGAGTAGCAGTTGCTTAGCTTAGGTTAATTTGATTTATCTTTTTGTTTTTAAAAACAAGAGGACCAAATATTGGACCAATACGGTACAAAGAAAAACCAGGACAGCGACCACATGGACCACCTCTCCAGGCTGGGCTGAAGGAAGAGGGCCCATACCAGACGATCCAGGGGTGACCTCATTGGAGGAGATGGCCCTCTGTTCAGGAGCAGCCTGATGTCTTGCAGCAGGCGTAAGACATCAGGCTAGAGTGGGAGGCCGAACAACAGGAGCGACAGTGGAAGGCGATGCAACACCCTTTCAGGGTTCTGCAGCATGAGATCAAAACTATTCGACCCCTGTCCCTGACCACTCCCTATGTGGCTCTTCCAACGCCAATGGCATGGACATTGGCCTAGAGGCTGCAGGCTCCCTCCACGGCTAGGCTCTGGGCCCCAATGACCTTGACCCTCATCAAAATAACCCTTACCGTTCCCCATATGGCCCCAATCCAGATCCACGTATAGGTCCATATCGGGTCCAAGAGCCAAGGTTAGAGCAGTTAAATGACAATGGCAACATTGAACATTATCTGGGATCTCTTTTAATATTAGTTATTCAAGGGTCAGTGTAGCGTTCATAGGGCCATTGGACCAGCACTGGGTACTCTCTTGATGCTATTTATGCAATAGGCCTATAGATCAAAGTTTATCAAGGACAGTCGGGCAGGGGCATGGGGGTGGGGCAGTGGCATGTTTAAGCTGGCATTGGCAGTCGGGATGTGGGGTGTCCCCATCTGCCTGCCCCCCTGATGCCCCCATTGTTGTGCCAGTCTCGTGTGTCAAGCAGATTCAGTTTGTTGTGACGCTGAGCGAGACGAGAGGGGAGGTATGGGAGAGCTGTGTGGTAAAGAGAGCAAAAGGGAAGCGGGAGAGAGAGAGAGTTGGGAGAGAGAGAGAGGGGGAAGTCTAGACAGCGACAGAGAGAGCAAGAGAGAGCGAGAGAGGGGAGAACAGAGTGATAGAGAGGGGGAAGAGAGGATATTTTTCCTTGTCATATCTAGTGAAAGACTGTGAGATAGATGGGGAAGAAAGATAGATGATTGTGTGCCACTGCCTGAGGGGCATAGTAAATATTCATAGTAAATTCCCATGCAAAATTATACATCGATTTTGTAGAATATGCTTTATTACTCACTCTTTGGCAACTCTGCATAAACTGTATCTACTGTAATTGAAGAGAAATACACATATTTTTACTACACATCATATAGTCTATGCTGTAATGGTTACTCGTAACCCATGTCATGTCTCATCCAAAACAGATCAGACAAGCACCGCTAGGCTAAACAGCAGCTCCCAACCAGGAGCTCAATGTGCCCTACTTTCCGAATATGGGTCCCAGAGACTAGCACAGGGAATTCTCCATGGCTGAAAAAACTAAAGCAGAGTCCCTCGAGAAGAAAGTCCCAGGTGTCCCGGGGGGTTGTGTGTGTCAGTAGAGGCTGCTGAGAGGAGGACATAATAATGGCTGGAATGGAGTCAATAGAATGGTATCAACCACATCAAACACAAGGTTTCCATGTGGTTGACACCATTCCAACAAATCCATCCATTATTAAAAGCTGTCCTCTCCTCAGCAGCCTCCACTGGTGTGTGTGTGTGTGTGTGTGTGTGTGTGTGTTAAACTGTGCAAGAGATAGAGTATTGGTGTGGTCGCAATACACTCTCTCTTACACAGTTTAACAGCTTGTGTCACAGTATTGTGCATATTTTTTAGATGCTGTCAAAACTAGTTGAAAAGAAATTGAGGGCCATTTCTGACCTGAACTTTAGTGTCACCTCCCCATCTGATAACCCAAGCATAGGCCAATATGCCTACTTCTTCATTTAAAGCATTTCAGTTTAAACTTGTCCAGTCTTCTCACCTACCAGTGGTCATGTAGAAAAGGAGAGAGAGGCCATGCCATTTCCTATTGGAACGAGGCCCTAAATGGCCCCCAATGATAACCAATACATTTCCTGGTTTCTCTCTCTCCACACACAATACCAAACCACTCTGTCAAACATCTTAGGATTCATGAAGATCAAATTAATTAAACGTACTCAAATGCAAATCCCCAAATGAGACCAAGGAGGGACACTGGAATGGGTTCAGATGATTTTCAAATAGGACATTAATTCCCAGGTACATTCAGCGTCCCGGTTTAAAAAGCTATTAATGAAACCAAACTAGTCACTATGTCACACCCTGACCTTAGAGATTCTTTTTATTCTCTATTTTGGTTAGGTCAGGGTGTGACTAGGGTGGGTAGTCTAGTTTTTTCATTTCTATGTTGGCATGGTATGGTTCCCAATTAGAGGCAGCTGTCTATCGTTGTCTCTGATTGGGGATCATATTTAGGCAGCCTTTTCCCATTGCCTGTGAGCACTCCATTACTTCACCTTTCGTTTGTTTCTGTATTGTTTTATTGTATTGTTTACGCACGCTGCACCTTGGTCCATTTATTCAAACAACGATCGTGACACACTATGACTTGCATAGAAAGCAACAGTAATGGTGTCTTTTTGTAGGCACTAACAGAGGCTAACTCTGCCTTGGCTTGTTGGCCAAAGTCTATGGGGGAATTCATTTTTTTTTTTTTTTTTTTTTTGGGGGGAATAAATGCTGAAAATCAGTCTGTGATAAACACAGGCTTTGGAGATCTGAATTTTCAGCAACTAATGTCATTTTTTGTGAATTTAAGCATTTATGTAATCGAAATAAGCACATTAAGTGCATAAAGGCTTCATAACTCATAAAAGTCATGTTAACTGACTGATATCTCATTGAACAAAATGTATAAGATCTCTTTTTTATGGAGGCAAGCTGAAGTGGAGACAAATTCTATGCCCCTTCGTCGTGATTGGTTAACAGGGATTCTTCAATAAAGTGTGTCATTCAACAAGAGATGTTTTCATGCACATTTTAAAATGTAGAAATACTGCACTAAACATCTTAGACAAAAATATCCTCTGCAAAAACGTTACAATTCATGACAGATTTCTAGAGTAATGTTACATTAATTCACTCTCTCCGTGGTTATCTGTTATTTTATTACTCACACACATGCAAAACAGCCACAAGCAACTATTAGTCTTAATTATTTTTTGTTTGATTTATTTCACCTTTATTTAACTTCTTATGGTATAGGGGACGCTTGCATCCCACTTGGCCAAAAACCAGGGAAAATGCAGCGCGGCAAATTCAAATAAAATTATATAAAAATCAAACTTTCATTAAATCACACATGTAAGATACTCAATTAAAGCTACATTCGTTGTGAATCCAGCCAACATGTCAGATTTCAAAAAGGCTTTTCGGCGAAAGCATAAGAAGCTATTGTCTGATGATAGCACAACAGTAAACAAAGAGGGTAGCATATTTCAACCCTGCAGGCGCTACACAAAACACATAAATAAAATATAAAACATGTCTTACCTTTGACGAGCTACTTTTATTGGCACTCCAATATGTCCCATAAACATCACAATTGGTCCTTTTGTTCGATTAATTCCGTCCATATATATCCAAAATGTCAATTTATTTGCCGCGTTTGATCCAGAAAAAAACAGCTTCCAAAATGCGCAACATCACTACAAAATATTTTAAAAGTTGCCTATAAACTTTGCCAAAATATTTCAAACTACTTTTGTAATACAACTTTAGGTATTTTTAAACGTTAATAAATCGATCAAATTGAAGACGGGTCTTGCGCAACTCTCAACAGTGTTACGCAGTTCCTAGTTGGCCCTACTTCTTCATTGCACAAATTAATAACCTCAACCAAATTCCAAAGACTGGTGACATCCAGTGGAAGCGGTAGGAACTGAAAACAAGTTTCTAAGAAATATCGTTTGCCAATGAGAACTCAGTGAACAGACAGAGACCTCAAAACAAAAAATCTGAACGGTTAGTCCTCTGGGTTTTACCTGCTACATAAGTTCTGCTATACTCACAGACATGATTCAAACAGTTTTAGAAACTTCAGAGTGTGTTCTATCCAAATATACTAATAATATGCATATCTTATATTCTTGGCATAAGTAGCAGGAAGTTGAAATTGGGCATGCCATTTATCCAAAAGTGAAAATGCTGCCCACTATACCTTAAGAAGTTAACCAGGTAAGCTAGTTGAGAACAAGTTCTCATTTACAACTGCGACCTGGCCAAGATAAAGCAAAACAGTGTGAAAGAAACAGAGTTACACATGGAATATACAAGCGTACAGTCAATAACACAATAGAAAAAAAAGAAAGCCTATATACAGTGTGTGCAAATGGCATGAGGTGGTAAGGCAATAAATATGCCATAGTAGCAAAGTAATTACAATTTAGCAGATTAACACTGGAGTGATAGATGAGCAGATGATGATGATCAGATGATGGTGTGTAAGTAGTGATACTGGTGTGCAAAAGAGCAGCAAAGTAAAGAAAAACAATATGGGGATGAGTTAGGTAGATTGAGTGGGCTATTTACAGATGGACTATGTACAGCTGCAGCGATCACTCAGCTGCTCAGATAGCTGATATTTAAAGTTAGTGAGGAAAATGTAAGTCTCCAGCTTCAGCGATTTTGAAATTCGTTCCAGTCACTGGCAGCAGAGAACTGGAAGGAAAGGCGGCCAAAGGAGGTGTTGGCTTTGGGGATGACCAGTGAGATATACCTGCTGGAGAGTGAGCAAGGACGCCTACAAACCTGACTCCGTTACACCAGCCATGTCAGGAGGAATGGGCCAAAATTCAACCAACTTATTGTGGGAAGTTTGTGGAAGGCTAGCCGAAACATTTGACCCAAGTTAAACCATTTAAATGCTACCAAATACTAATTGAGTGTGTGTAAACTTCTGACCCACTGGGAATGTGACGAAAATAAAAGCTGAAATTAATCATCTATTATTCTGACATTTAACATTCTTAAAATAAAGTTGTGATCCTAACTGACCTAAGACAGGTAATTTTACTAGGATTAAATGTCAGGAATTGTGAAAAACTGAGTTTAAATATTATTTGGCTAAGGTGTATGTAAACTTCCGACTTCAACTGTATAGCCTACAAAACTACTGATGCAGACCTTTGTAACATCTACATTAAAAAATTATAACAAATCAATTTAATATAGCCTACACCATCACAATAAAGCCATTATTTATTTTAGACAGATCTAAAGAAACATTATATGAAGAAAATGTAGTCTATTTCAGAAGAACAGAATAGCATAGTCTGAGTTGTTAGGCCCTGATCTCGCTATGCCATATGGCTGTGGGCTACACTAGTTCATTTAGCAGACAAGATTTTCTTAAAATTCTGTGGCATTATTTTATGGTATGAAGAAAACAATTGCACATAGCTGAATAAAATATAAATAATCATTTCTCCAAACGATCTCTTCGGGAGTGAGCACATGTAGCTATTCTGTGTTGAGCGGTTAACAAATAAACAGGTACTCCTATATGCTTCATTTAGAGTTATTTATGTAACTTTAGTTGTGATAAAAATGTTGGCCTATATGTTTTATGCCTCCTTTTTCTTATGTTTGGATTTTTATACATTCTAAGGCTGCATGATGCAACTCTAATGATGATTTGAAAAAAGATGCATGAAAAGGCATGAGCTCTGCTTTGTTTCTTGTGCAGGCTACACACTTCAGTCTCTCATTCACAATTTGACAAGCACTTGATAATATTCTCACCTGGATTTCTCGAATCTCCCGGTGGCATCCCCCTTGTGTGGCCATAATGCCCCCCCAAAAATCTATGCCTTTTGGGGCTAATGTGGCCATTGTGCCCTTGGGCTGAATATAATAATTCTAATTCCCTTCTCCTGGTTGCCATTTGCAGTGCTCCGAAGCACCTCTCACTCACATGGCTCTCTCAGATACTTTTAGTATATGTGGACACCCCTTCAAATTGGTGGATTCGAGCACACAGCCATGCAATCTCCATAGACAAACATTGTCAGTAGACTGGTCCATACTGAAGAGCTCAGTGACTTAGGATGTCATAGGATGCCACCTTTCCAACAAGTCAGTTCGTAACATTTATGCCCTGCTAGAGCTGCCCCGGTCAACTGTAAGTGCTGTTATTGTGAAGTTGAAACGTCTAGGAGCAACAACAGCTCAGCCATGAAGTGGTAAACCACACAAGCTCACAGAACGGGACCGCTGAAGCGCTCTCATCAGTGGTGGAAAAAGTACCCAATTGTCATACTTGAGTAAATGTAAAGAGTAAATGTAAAGATACCTTAATAGAAAACGACTCAAGTAAAAGTCACCCAGTAAAATATTACTTGAGTAAAAGTCAAAGTACTTGGTTTTAAATATACTTAAGTATCAAAAGTAAAAGTATAAATCATAAAAAACCAGACGGCACAATTTCCTTGTTTTTGTTCATTTACAGATAGCCGGGGCACACAAACACTCAGACATAATTTACAAACAAAGCATTTGTGATCAGAGGAGGTAGGGATATTCTCTTGATATCTATGTGAATTGGACCATTTTCCTGTCCTGCATTCAAAATGTAATGAGTATTTTTGTGTGTAAGGGAAAATGCATGGAGTAAAAAGTAAATTATTTTCTTTAGGAATGTAGTGAAGTAAAAGTTGTCAAAAATATAAATAGTAAAGTAATGAAGATACCCCCCCAAAAAGTACTTAAGTAGTACTTTCAAGTATTTTTACTTAAGTACTTTACACCACTGGCTCTCATGAAGTATTCAATTAGATTTTCGATTACTTTCAATTACAGAGTGATTAGAGTGTGGCGTAGCTGAATCAGAATTAGTTAGGTAACATAGATAAATAAGATGTTTTATTTACTTTCATAATATGCTTATGTGAGATACTTGTCATTAGAATGTCTCTTTTTGGACTATACTGTCATCAGTTGCATTTTTCTTTTCTTCTCTAGGGAAAAGTCACTTGGGGCCCAGAGAGGGGAGAGGTCAGAATGGAACATTGTCTTCATATGTGAATGTATCTGTTAAACCATGTGTCGTGTCTTTACTATCATTAAATGAAGACTTCGTTTTTATCAAAGATTCTCTGTAATTAGTATTACGCGATCAAATTGTCTAATCACGTAACTGTAATTAACTAGGAAGTCGGGGCACCAAGGAAAATATTCAGATTACAAGGTTATAATTTCCTAATATAACCTTTCAGATATTTTCATATCTGATCCATAGTCTTCTGATTAATGAATTATTTACTTTACCTCACGTTAGTCTCATTCCAAACGTCGTAAATTGTTGGTTATCTGCACAAACCCAGTCTTCACTATGAGTCATCCATACATCAATTGTCTTAAATCATTTATTTATTACTAACTAAGTCATTCACAGAAATGCATATACAAACAAACAGGGTAAATATGGTTACAAGAAATGATAGGGGAATGTGCCCTAGTGGGCTAAACCGGCTTGTTAGACAAAAGGGGAAGTGGGGGGTCAACTGAGATGAGACACTATAAAGTTGATAATTATAACAATTGAAATGCTATTCCTTTGCACATGAACACTCACTCATTCGGGAACAATTGCAATCAATCAATATATTTACGCTCAGTGTGTCGTCGGGATCTTTGTTGAAAAGTTTGTTTCTGTTGGAGAGTTTTGTCCGTCTCTCTCTCTGTCTTGGTTAGAGGGGATAGTTCATGGTTTTGGAGAATGGATGTTTCGGCAGTTGTCGTTCTTCGCGTTCAATGATACCAAATTCCTAGCTGCAGACTAGTAATTAATATCAAAGACTTGTTCTTATTCTGTAGGTATCGATAGTCTAAGAGTTTAACCACGTGGTATGGTTAAAAGATTCAGCAATGGTCTGCAACCTTTGTACTCCTGTGATTGAGAGAAACATGGTCTGGTGATAATTTCTCAAAGTTGGGTTTTATTCAGAATTGCAGAAAAGGGGCTGTCCCAGGATGCCTGACCCTAACTGGGCTCAAGGGTGGTCCTCTGATTTAGTTCAAATCAAAAGGGAATTGGATTTTCCTTCATTAAAAACAGTCCAAAATCATATTACACAATTTTACAAACAGTATCATACTCACTCATTCATCTTATACAACAATTAGATGTAAACCTCATATCTGAGGCTATTATATAAACAGCGTTATGGTAATGTGGCCACTCCGTCACCCATGAGCTTCCCCAAAGTTGTAACAAATGGACCAGTTCGTAGCTGGATTCTTCACCTATCTTTTATACTTTCTCCGGAACATGAAATTTGTTCGGACCTCGAGTTCTTGTTCGGATCTCTATACTGTGTGGCAGGAATTTACGACCTCTCTCTGACCACAGCAGCCTAGTTGAAAGAGGAAAGGGGGAGGCAGGGAGAGGGGGATGGGGTTGCTTTACCCAAAGAGGGCAATGTCATGACACATGCGATGGGGAGATGTCGTGGAAAATTGCAAGATTATGTTATAGTGCTTGTACGATTATTTTCTAATCTTTCTATTGCATTAGAATGGTTGTTTTATTCGACGGAATAGAATCTGTTGAATATTGTGTGTGTGTGTTCCACTGAGGATGGGCCTCTATGAGACAGCACTGACAGAGGAGATTTACGATGTCTTTGGCCAATAAAGGTTAAAGAGCATTCCAGATAATGAGGTAATGTTTTGGTACTATAAAGTACCAGGAACGAGATTAGAATCTCGTTTTAGAGACCAAACTGAATGATAATTTATAGCTAATGCTATCTGGCTATGGGATACTCCTCTCTCAATTAAAAGGCCCTTTGTGAAGTTTCTGAGATCTGTGGTTCATCATGTGAGTTGAGAGTTGTGTATCTTGGCTATAAAAGATACTAGAATTATTTTGTAAACACTCTCAGAATTCATTTATAGACACTGAATTGATCTGAGAGTCAAAGGGCTATGGTGAAGCTCATATGATTAAAGATTAAGTTTAAATATATCTGACTTGTGTGTGGTTTGTAAACTCTCCTCATTTAGTAATACAGGAAATTACCAACGACAAGTGACAATAGAGTGCTCAGTACCAGCCAGAATAGCAAGTTTGGTAGGCTACTAATGACCATCAGCAGCTTCAGAGCTTGGAGAAGCCTAGTTACTGTGACTAAATGATCACAAGGAATTTGACTGCGGTCATGACTCGTGACCGCCGGTGTGGCGGTAATATGGTCACCATAACAAGCCCTAGCCAGGACCATTCACAGTTGAGCTCACTCGGTTTAGCTCAATGCTGATTAGGTATTATTATTATTTTTAAAAATGTACCTGGCTTCCTTTGCATTCATTGCTGCGGGCGGCAACAATGTCATACTATTTTGGACCAGACAGCATCAGATAGATGGCCTACACATACATAAGGGCTTTGTTTCGCTTGCTCTGATGCTTTTCCCAGTGAGATAGAGTCAGCCTCTTGCGAATTGAAGGAAAATGATGAAACACAGAGAGACAAAAGATACATTTGCTCTACATCTTGTATTTATTCTAAGGCTTCAAATTGAGAGAGACATTGAAAATTAAACCAAACTCGTGGTCCACTCCACACTCACCCGCATAGGACCAGTCGATGTCATCAGCGAATTTGCGCTGGGCAGCCTGGGCCCGGTGTCCGTATCCTTGCACAGGTTCAGCTGCAACAGAAATCAACTCCTTCTCAAAAACAGCTCTGTTTAAGGCCTCTATGACCAAAAATGTGATTTCATTAAAATCAGCCATTACCATTATCATGGAATCAGAATTATCATACATTCACACAGCCTCTCAATCCTCCTGAGTTGGTCTGGTTTTATTTGAGAATTGACAGACATCCATATCCCTTTGAGGGATCAAACTCATGATACACTCATTCCAAAAGATCATTGGAAAAACAATTTGTTATTACACATTATAATATTGCAAATAGGCCATTATGGGTAGTGCAACATTGAGAAAATCTCAGCAAAAGAAACGCTCTCTGAGCTTGTACAATAAAAACGGTCAGTTATGTTTTCCTCTGAAGAAATTTCCTCCAGTTCGGGAATAATGAGTAAGTCTCAGATCTACAGGACACAGACTATTAACATAATGCACTCTGGGGGACATCTGAGGAGTACATCCATGTATGTTTGTTTACTTGTCTCTAAAAACCACACACACACACACACACACAATAATCCCTGCTTTTCACTGTCATTTGAACTAGTGCTATAGAATGATGAGGAGGTGATAGTGTATCATTATGATGCCCTACTAGTCCTGTCTGGGTAATGAATTGGAGCCAGAGCTCTCAGGGCCACACTGCCAGGTCATTATGGAAGAGTTACTGTCTGTCAGAACCAAAATGCCTCATTAGCATAGCTAGCACAAAGCAACTGCTCACTAAAGCAAAGGGAAACCAAATACACCAAACGTTCTCCTGCAGCGTTAATAACTCCAAATGTTTCCAAACCGCAGCGAAGTGACTGAAACAGCACCCAATGTTCTGGAACATCACTGTGAATGTTGCTGAATAAAACCAGGACAACTGACTAGAAGAGACGGTGGATTACCTGCTTCACCTTTTGCAACCATAATCAACCTTAAAAACAACATTCCTCCATGCTTCAGCATCGTCAAAATATTGTCATCTAGGGGTAAAATAAACTTGTTTTCCTCTATGACAAACAAATTCACTTAAAGTGATACTTCGCAATTTTCCCCCAGTATCAGATGGACTCGTTGATACCATGTTTATGTCTGTGTCCAGTATGAAGAAAGTTAGAGGTACTATAGTGAGCCAATGCTAACTAGCATTAGCACAATGACTGAAAATATATGGGTACCTGCTAGCATCTGACTCTGGGGAAGTAGATATAGGGCCTTATTGACAAAATCCCAAAGTGTACCTTTAAAAATGCACTCAGTACTCGAAACGTCTATGTAAAAAAAAACAGTACGGTTGGGGTCAGCACAATAGTCTTAAAAGGGTCTTAAACCATGAAGAAGTCTTGGCCTGATCTGACTCTGGTTGGATGAAGATAAAGAGGAGGCCATGCTGTGTTTGACTATTTTCATGTTTGCCTGGGATAAATTTTCAATCTAATCCAGGATTAAATGTCTCCGAGTACCAGAAACAAGCTGTCCCTCTCGCAGGGCAGAAATGTGTGGTTTATGACCAAGCAAAAGTCTCCTTCACTCATAATATTCTCAAAGTACCATACAGTAACTCTTGAATTAAAAAGTGATCATTGAGGATATCATCCAAAAGTTGCAAACGGTTATAGTCTTGCATAAAATAATATTACCTAGGAAACTAGAATAAAGTAATAAATAGCTATCTTTCCTTTTCTCATACTCTTCATTTTCAGCTCTATCTGGTGGTCTTCCTCACATTGTAGGACCTCAGTTGTCCATGCCTGTTTAACACCATGGTCAGCCAAGGGTCGTAGAGCGTCTTAAACCCAAAGTGTTTTCTTTTCAACAACATCCCTGATCTGAGAGATATGATAGTCTAAGGTATTTGGCTTTTGCCGGTCCTATTCTTTCAACTTTTCATATTATTTTACACGTCCTGCTCTTGATTTCTTTTTTTCTCCCTTTTCCTCTCCAGTTGGTAGTTACAGTGTTCTCTCTTCTCTGAAACTCCTGTATGGACTCAGGAGAGGCGAAGGTTTGAGAGCCGGGCGTCCCCCGAAACACGACCTTGCCAAGCCGCACTGCTTCTTGACACAATGCCCACTTCACCATGAAGCCAGCCTCTAGGAGGAAACACCTGGCGACTGTCAGCGTGCACTAACCTGGACCAAGCTGGGCCAATTGTGCGCCGCCCCATTGGTCTCCCGGTCACGGCCGGCTGTGACAGAGCCTGGACTCGAACCCAGAATCTCTAGTGGCACAGCTAGCACTGTGATGCAGTGCCTTAGACCACTGCGCCACTCGGGAGGCAACATGTCCTATTCTTTTACCTGCCCAATTATTGTACCTGTCCTATTCTTGTGCTATTCTTTAACACTCAGGAGGCAACATGTCCTATTCTTTTACCTGTCCTATTTGTTTACCTATCTTATTCTTTCAGTTCAGTGCGGATGAGGGAAAGGGTACATGGGCAGGATGCATGTTATGACCATTGAGATACATCCCCAGTGTCCCTGTCTCACTCACCTTCTGACACAGACTATACAGAAAGGAATGCTAGCCAGCAATTATATTTTCCACTACTGTGATGCAAATCAGCCAATTATTGACGCTGTATTTCCCCCCCAGGTTGGACATAGGGAGCTCAGTAGTTGTAGATCTTACTATGTCCATCTCCTCCTACAACTACTGAACTCCCTCTCTCTCTCACTCTGAATAAAAGAGAAAGGAAGCTGCTAAATTATGGACCATCTCTTCAGGGGGAAATGGACTATAGTGTGTGTAAACAATTGCTTTGACATGCTTTGACATGAAACACCTGCCCATCTCCAGCACCAGTTCGTTCAATAAGTGCGATTCTATTCACACAATGTGTGCGTGTGTGTGCATGCAAGTCTGCTTGACTACATATGTGTGTTTGTGTGCGTTGTACACTTGGCGGTGTGTTTGCGCGCATGTGTGTGAGGTCAAGGGCACCATTCATCTCCCTATTTCCTTTCAACAGAGGATTACAGTCTGGCTCGTCTTACACTTGCTTTGTCTGGTGATTGTCCTTGACGAATGGCATTACCTTTCCTTTTTAAGGATCACTGGTGCATCTGTGACTGAAAGGGAACAGGTAAGCTTTCTTACACTGACAACGTTGGGTGATTAACTCATTGTGGCCCAACGCCTCAATCTGTGGCTGTTATGCATGAAAACTACAATTGGCTCGACAAACATTGAGTATCTTTCAAAAATGCATTGTGAGAAAATACTCAACGATGTAAAAAAGGAGATTTGATAGTGAACATCTATTTTAAATGACTTGTACAGTGCTACATCTCATCTACAGGTTTTTCTTTATTTTTACTATTTTCTACATTGTAGAATAACAGTGAAGACATCAAAACTATGGAATAACACATATGGAATCATGTAGTAAAGAAAGTGTAAAACAAATCAAAATATGTTATATTTGAGATTCTTCGAAGTAGCCACCCTTTGCCTTGATGACAGCTTTGCACACTCTTGGCATTCAACCAGCTTCATGAGGTTGTCACCTGAAATGCATTTCAATTAACAGGTGTGCCTTGTTAAAAGTTAATTTGTGGAATTTCATTCCTTCCTTCCTTCCTTCCTTCTTAATGTGTGTATAGTAGGTATGTCCAATCTTTTGACTGGTACTGTAGCTAGCTATCACAAGAGGTCCGTGCCAAGTAACTGAGAGCTACACTCCCAGACAGGCAGGTATCCTAGTGGTTAGAGCATTGGGTCAGTAACTGAGAACTACAATCTCCGAAGAGGGAGGTAGCCTAGCAGTTGGAGCATTGGGTCAGTAACTGAGAGCTACACTCCCAGACAGGCAGGTAGCCTAGCGGTTAGAGCATTGGGTCAGTATCTGAGAACTACACTCCCAGAGAAGGTGGTAGCCTAGCAGTTAGAGCATTGTGTCAGTAACTGACAGCTACACTCCCAGGCAGGTAGTTTAGCGGTTGTGGCGTTGGGTCAGTAACAGAGCTACACTCCAGAGCATTGAGTCAGTAACTGAGAGCTACACTCCCAGATTGGCAGGTAGCCTAGTGATTAGAGCATTGGGTCAGTATCTGAGAACTACACTCCCAGAGAGGGTGGTAGCCTAGCAGTTAGAGCATTGTGTCAGAAACTGATAGCTACACTCCCAGACAGGCAGGTAGCTTAGTGGTTGGAGTGTTGGGTCAGTAACTGAAAGGGCGCTAGCTCAAATCCCTGAGCAGACAAGGTGAAAAATCTGTTAATATGGCCTTTAGCAAGGCACATCACCATAATTGCTCCAGGGTCACCGTTCATAATGGCTGACCCTGGCCATGACCCCACTCGCAGAGGATGTCTCAGGGGAGTTGGGATATGCAAAAAAACAAGTTTCCAAGTCACACATGCATAATATAATACACACATGTACAACTATAAGCACCCACCAAATTATTATTACAACACACACAGACAGTCAAGGTGAATGATGAGGAGGTCCAACGATCAGTAACAATGGGACAGACAGACTCATTCTGCGTTACTCTGGTGATACAATAGTTTTTTTCACACCTTTTTCTGTTATGATTTCCTTGCAGTAATGACTGAATCTTGATTCATGTTCAACATTAAGGATGGGAATTCTGCATCCATGCAACTCAAGAGAGGGACTGAATAGTCCCCCCACCCCCCCCAAAAAAAAGCTTGTCCAGTAAGGGGAGAGACTTTGTTAAGACTTACTAAATCAAATCACATGGTTAGTAGATGATGTTAATGCGAGTGTAGCGAAATGCTTGTGCTTCTAGTTCTGACTATGCAGTAATATCTAACAAGTATTCTAACAAAAGAGAGAGACAAAGAAAGAGA
The DNA here is from genome assembly GCF_018296145.1 of Oncorhynchus tshawytscha. Taxonomy (NCBI): domain Eukaryota; kingdom Metazoa; phylum Chordata; class Actinopteri; order Salmoniformes; family Salmonidae; genus Oncorhynchus; species Oncorhynchus tshawytscha. Next base: position 14,023,660 of record NC_056429.1, read on the forward strand.
GATACGGAGAGAGACACAGCGAAAGAGAGAGATACAGAGAGAGACAGACAGAGACACCGAGAAAGAGAGAGATACGGAGAGAGACAGACAGAGAAAGAGACAGACACCGAGAGAGACAGAGAAAGAGAGAGATATGGAGAGAGACAGACAGAGAAAGAGAAGGGCTACAAACACATCAGTGTGTTGATCCAGCAGAGAGTGGCCAGCCAGCCTTGTGTATATATTGTGTGTACATGGAGCCTACGTTTTAACAGGGCTGTGGCTCTGAGGCATGGTGAATAACAGGATTAACCAGACCCTGGGAGACACTGGCTAGCTCACAGGGCAGGGTCACAGAATTCTACCAGAGCGAGAATGGTTGAGTGACCCACCTCCCTACGCCAGGGGTGGGGGGGGTAGTGTTGCCCACTTCCTGGAAGGTTAGGCAGCCCCTGGCAATGGGTACCCCTTGAACCACTAAATTTTTGGTTCCTCTCCATAGGTAACAGAGAATTAGAGCAGAATATGCTGTTTGATGTAAAGAAGTATCAGCATAAATGTGTCTGTCTTCCATTACAAAACAACAGACAGGCAAAGGAAGTGGTCAAAGTGGTCACAGGTCTGAACAGACAACCGGCTTCAACCACTACACCCCCTCGCACACCCTGCGATCACACAGCACCTGTGCCAGTCTTTTCATTGGCAACAATAGCTAATGCCATATCTCAGTTCCCAAGTTGCGTCGAGACAGAAGGGTAAAGGTGCAAATCCTCTATGGAGCAATGCCACCCAGCACACAATGGCAGCCTATCATTCAGCAGGGATTAGCACTGACATAAAAACTAGCCAGTTCTACAATGCATAATTTTGCTTGGGTGGGAAAGAATGATAGATGGTCTTTGGGGATTTTCAGTTGGATAGTGTACTGTAGATATTACTGCACGGTCGGAACTAGAAGCACAAGCATTTCGCTACACTCGCGTTAACATCTGCTAATCATCTGTATGTGACCAATCAAATTTGATTTGATGTACAGTTGAATTCTGAAGTTTACATACACCAGCCAAATACATTTGAACTCAGTTTTTCACAATTCCTGACATATAATCCTAGTAAAAATTCTGTCTTAGGTCAGTTAGGATCACCACTTTAATTTAAAAATGTGAAATGTCAGAATAATAGAAGAAATAATTATTAATCTCAGCTTTTATTTATTTTGTCACATTCCCAGTGGGTCAGAAGTTTACATACACTAAATTAGTATTTGCCTTTAAATTGTTTAACTTGGGTCAAACGTTTCTGGTAGCCTTCCACAAGCTTCCCACAATAAATTGGGTGAATTTTGTCCCATTCCTCCTGACAGACCAGCCGGCTGGTCTGCGCATGTTCTGAGGACATTGCTAGGGATGCCGTCTGGGCCGGCAGCCTTGCGAGAGTTAACACGTTTAAATGTCTTACTCACATTGGCCGTGGTGAAGGAGAGCCCGCAGGTTTTGGTAGCGGGTCATGTCAGTGGCACTGTATTGTCCTCAAAGCAAGCAAAGAAATGGTTTAATTTGTCTGGGAGCAAGACGTCGGGGGTCCGCGACGGGGCTGGTTTTCATTTTGTAATCCGTGATTGACTGTAGACCCTGCCACATACGTCTCGTGTCTGAGCCATTGAATTGCGACTCTACGTTGTCTCTATACTGACTCTTAGCTTGTTTGATTGCCTTGCGGTGGGAATAGCTACACTGCTTGTATTCGGTCATGTTTCCAGTCGCCTTGCCATGTTAAATGCAGCGGTTTGCACTTTCAGTTTTGCGCGAATGCTGCCATCAATCCACGGTTTCTGGTTGGGGAAGGTTTTAATAGTCACCGTGGGTACAACATCACCGATGCACTAGCTAATAAGCTCGCTCACCGAATCAGCGTATACATCAATGTTGATATTTGAGGCTATTCAGAACATATCCCAGTCCACGTGATCGAAGGAATCTTGAAGCGTGGAATCCGATTGGTCGAAATGCATTGAACAGACCTGAGAACAGGCCTTTCCTGTTTTAGTTTCTGTCTATAGGCTGGGGGCAACAAAATGGAGTCGTGGTTAGATTTGCCAAAAGGAGGGCTTTGTATGGGTCGCAGAAATTAGTTAGAGTAGCAATGATCCAGAACATTGCCAGCTCGGGTCGCGCATTCGATATGCAGATAAAATATAGGGCGCCTTGTTTTCAGATTAGCTTTGTTAAAATCCCCAGCTACAATAAATGCATCCTCAGCATATGGGGCGGCAGGGTAGCCTAGTGGTTAGAGCGTTGGACTAGTAACCGGAAGGTTGTGAGTTCAAACCCCCGAGCTGACAAGGTACAAATCTGTCGTTCTGCCCCTGAACAGGCAGTTAACCCACTGTTCCCAGGCCATCATTGAAAATAAGAATGTGTTCTTAACTGACTTGCCTGGTTAAATAAAGGTAAAAATAAAAATTTAAAAATTTTAAAAAATGTGGTTTCCAGTTTACATAGAGTCCAATGAAGTTCTTTCAGGGCGGTCGAGGTGTCTGGTTGGGGGGGGATATACATGGCTGTGATTATAATCGAAGAGAATTCTTGGTAGATAAGGCGGTCGGCATTTGATTGTAAGGAAGTCTAGGTCAGATGAACAAAAGGTCTTGAGTTCCTGTATGATGTTATGATCACACCACGACTCGTTAATGATAAGACACCCCCTTCTTCTTACCAGAAAGATGTTTGTTTCTGTCGGAGCGATGCGTGAAGAAACCGGGTAGCTGTACCGACTCTGATAACACACTCCGAGTGAGCCATGTTTCTGTGAAACAGAGAATGTTACAGTCTCTGATGTCTCTCTGGAAGGCAACCCTTGCTCGAATTTCATCTACCTTGTTGTCAAGAGACTGGACATTGGCGAGTAGTATGCTCGGGAGCGGTGAGTCTGACCAGAAGACCGCTCCGTCTGTGGCGCTGTTGTTTTGGGTATCCTACTGGGATCCGATCCATTGTCCTGGGTGGTGGTCCAAACAGAGGATCCGCTTCGGGAAAGTTGTATTCCTGGTCGTAATGTTGGTAAGTTGACGTTGCTCTTATATCCAATAGTTCTTCCCGACTGCATGTAATAAGACTTATTTCCTGGGGTAACAACGTAAGAAATAATACATTAAAAAAAAAAAAGAACGCGAAGTGGGGCGACCATCTCTGTCAGCGCCATATATATATATATATATATATATATATATATGTGTGTGTGTGTGTGTGTAGCAGCTGGTCTGAGATCTGTAATGCAACACAGCTGGAGCATTAGTGTGCTTTCGGAACGCTAGTACTAGTTTCGGAACGCTAGTACTAGTTCTACCTAATTCCTCCATCACGTTTCCTCAAAAGCATTGGGTCACACTCTTCAACAGCGGAGGCGGCAACAGCACTCCTGCATCAGCAATGAGACGTAATAGATTGGCCAAATACTGTGCTACATGAGATCCTGAGAGACCGAATGAGAACTGTACTCACACAGGGCCGGACTTACCAACTGGGGCCCTGGTACGGGCCGGACTAACCAACTCTATTATGCACCTCCGCTATTGAACTGAATTGCTCCTGGTGTATTCATGCATGTACAGTGCTGGCTCATGTCCAGACTGTGGATGATTCTACACTGATTCCACAGTCTATAGAGTACTGGTTCATGTCACCATGAGATGGGTCAATTGGCATTGTGGGACTGTGTGGGCACAGGCTGTGTGCCTGGCATCCTGCTGGGACTGGCAGCCTGTCATTGTGCCTCGTTTTAAGTGGCTCTGGAGAGTGCCTGTCGATGGCCGTGCGGCACGAGGACATGGCACAGTGTGTGCCTGAGGGGAGGAGTATGAAATAAGAAGTTTAAGTGTGTGGTCACACTTTTAATCGCATTCTGATCTCTCTGGCCTGAATTCTCCATCACCAGGTCCTCTGTACTGGGGTGATAAGCCTGAGTGTGTGTGTTTGTGTGTGTCTGTGCGTGTGTGCATGCAAGTAGGAGTATGTGTGCATGTGATAAAGAACAGATGAGGGAAATAAATAACGTGTGTGTGTTGATGCGTATGCTCCTTCCTGCCTATACATAATGACCCATCCAGAGAGCCTGTCTGATGGAGGATGCATAATGACTCCAGACGTTTAAGGTCTCCATCATCCCCTCTGGACTCGGGCCAAACACACAGTGCTGGGATGTTTGTTTATACAGCCTTTCTAATGAGTCATCCTAACGCTCCCCTGCTCAACATAACTGCAGTAGTGTGAGGGAGGCCTGGTACAGTAGCCAGCCATATTCAGAGGTCTTGGTCTTGTGGCCATCTGGTCAGAGCAAATCAGCGTGCAGAAAACATGAGGCCCAACTCCCTAGAAAACAAGTGGACCTCTTTATGGCCACCGGCCACAGTGACTTTACCTGGTCTCCCACACATTGCTATGGTCACAGATTAAGCCTGTTTCCTCACACTGCCGGTCTTGGTGAGGATGTATCATTATACACTACAGAGAAACTATAGTCTAGCACATTGTCTGTATCTCTATCATCTCTGTCTCTATCACACTCTCTCCGTTATGAAAACAATGATCATGTTGCGTCATTCAGAGATTCTTTCTTCAGGGGAGAAATATTGTCTATTTTTTCACTTTGTCATTACTTCCTGGCCAAACGTCTCTAAACATTTAGAGTGGGATAGTGGATGTTTTAAACAAGGGGGTTCCACTTAGCCCAGCTTGTTTAGAGGAAACGAGAGAGATTTACAGGGATCAAAAAGGGGAGAGTTCCATAATAACAATCTCAGAAGACTTATTTATATATTTATTTTTAAAATACCATAAAGGATTATGTACAGGGGGTGATTTAAGGACCAATAGCCATTTGAAAGCATTGAAAAATGTATTTATGGCTACATGACACAGTGTATTTGGTCAATTGCTCCTTCACTAACTACGGCCTCCATACGGTTTCCATATGGTACCCTGTGCCAACTGGGAAAGTATTCACACTAGGCTTGGCCAGCATGCCATATATACCGTATACCGGGGTATTTGGAAATAGCCACAGGATAGTTTTTCAATATCGTTGAAACAATTTTTTTTGACATTCTTCAATCAATTGTAATATTTGTAGCTACTTTTTAAGCAAATACCTGCAGTCAACTTGTGCAGAACGTTAGGAGATGAACAACGTGATCTGCTTATTTCCCATCACATCCTTTTACATTATGAAGCTAGTAGTTCCACAGATCAGTTGAGCCGGTCATGTGTTTGTTTGTAAATAGCACAATGGGAGAAAGCGGGAGCAGGTCCAGCTGTTAATTGAAAGTCAAGTGTTTTTTCGCTTCAATAGACTGATCAGGGACATATAGTATAGTTAACTATAGTTTTCCTTCACAGAAAAGACATTAGTGCAATACATTCGGTTCATTTTCATTAGATGACAAGAGAAGTGCAACGGTTACACTGAGAAAAGTACCAGAGAAAAAGTAGCCATCTGCTGATAGAATGCCTGTTTGTGAACAGCAACTGACGCAACAACTTAGTCTGATGCAACTTAGTCTTGAGCGTGGCTGAGGTGCACCCATGACCAGCTCGGAAACCAAATTGCATGCAGAGAAGGTACAGTGGGATTCAAAATGGTTGGTGATCTGTTTGTTAACTTGGCTTTCGAAGACCTTAGAAAGGCAGGGTAGGATAGATATAGGTCCGTAGCAGTTTGGGTCTAGAGTGTCTCCCCCTTTGAAGAGGGGGATGACCGCAGCAGCATTCCAATCTTTGGGGATCTCAGACCATACGAAACAGAGGTTGAACAAGCTAGTAATAGGGGTTGCAACAATTTCAGCGGATCATTTGAGGAAGAGAGGGTCCAGATTGTCTAGCCCTTGCTGATTTGTAGGGGTCCAGATTTTGCAGCTCTCTCAGCCAGTTTGCCCCTCCATCTTCTCTGAGCAGAGCAGGCAGGCTGGTTGCTCTAATGACTCCAGGCAGACACATCATGTACACATGCTTCTTCAAACGAGACAAGCATGCGTCAAAACCTTTGAAGGTATTTGGTGGACTTCTAGTCAGACTCAGGAGGTGTGCACACCATCCACCGCTTCTGAGTATATTACTCGCTAATGTTCAGTCCCCGGACAATAAAGTAGACGTGCTCAGGGCGAAGATCTCCTTCCAGAGAGACATCAGGGATTGTAACATACTCTGTTTCATGGGATCATGGTTCTCTCCGGATATACTGTCCCTGTCCATACAGCCAGCTGAGTTCAGTACATCGTGTTGACAGGAATAAAGACCTCTTCGGGAAGAAGAAAGGTCAAGGTGTGTACACTACCGGTCAAAAGTTTTAGAACACCTACTCATTCAAGGATTTCTTTATTTGTACTATTTTCTACATTATAGAATAATACTCAAGACATCATTACTATGAAATAACACATATGGAATCATGTAGTAACCAAAAAGAAGTGTTACACAAATCAAAATATATTTTATATTTGAGATTCTTCAAAGTTGCCACCCTTTGCCGCCTTGAGGACAGCTTGGCACACTCTTGGCATTCTCTCAACCAGATTCATGAGGTAGTCACCTGCCTTTCAATTAACAGGTGTGCTTTGTTAAATGTTCATTTGTTGAATTTCTTTCCTTCTTCATGCGTTTGAGCCAATCTGTTGTGTTGTGACAAGGTAGGGGCGGTATACAGAAGATAGCCCTATTTGGTAAAAAACCAAGTCTATATTATGGCAAGAACAGCTCAAATAAGCAAAGAACGACAGTCCATCATTACTTTAAGACATGAAAGTCAGTCAATACGGAAAATGTCAAGATCTTTGGAAGTTTCTTCAAGTGCAGTCGCAAAAACCATCAAGTGCTGTCATGAAACTGTCTCTCATGAGAACCACCACAGGAAAGGAAGACCTAGAGTTACCTCTGCTGCAAAAGGATAAGTTCATTAGATTTAACTGCACTTCAGATTGCTGCCCAAATAAATGCTTCACAGAGTTCAAGTAATAGACACATCGCAACATCAACTATTCAGAGACTGCGTGAATCAGGCCTTCATGGTCAAATTCCTGCAAAGAAACCACTACGGATGAGTAGCTGTGTCTAAGCGGGTGAATTCAAGTCAAACCACCTAGCCTCCATCTCCCATCGAATCGTGGTATCTACACTGTTTCATTCCTACGCTGTGAGCTCTGAGCTACAGAGCTGTCTGACCTCAGAAGAGCCCTTCCAGAACAAGGGTGAGGGAACTCCCAAGCCAAAAGGACACTGACATCGTGAGGACGACCAGAGAGTTGTGCCGGAGAAGTGCGTCATTGAGCAGCCTGAACGGTCCACAAGGAGAATCCACAGAGACCTTCCCCACGTAATTAAATCATTATATTCTGACCCATAAGAGCGGCAGTTTGGGGCAAGGCTACGGTTAGAATAAGCATAGCTGACAAATTCCCCCAAATGTATATTTCTCTCGTGTACTTTCTCTTTTTCTCTCGCTTATAAATCCACATTTTGGGTAACACGCCACACCATAGTGTGTTGGCCCGTTATACTAAGTTCTAATCAATAGCCTAGAATGTGGTTTTGTGCATGTGTATCATCATTTTAGCTTTCTAGTAAATAAATACCCAACTAAGATTGGTGTGGTACGAACTCATTGGTGAGACCCGGGTCCGTGCAGATTCCCGGACTATACGACGTTCAGAACGAGATTGTAGAGTTAACTGATTAATTAGCGGCTGTTGTAAAATCGATATTCTGATATTCTTTGAGTTAATTTGGGAAATAGAAACTCAATAAAAACTAATTTTCCCATGGTGCCCCAGGTTAATGAGTTAATAATTGCTTGATTCAGTTAATCACGCAATTAGAAACGTTTAATCATTCGATGAGCAACAGTCGTCACATTAATTAATACAACATCACGACACATGAATAAAGTTTGCATACTGTTTTACTGATTTCCCCAGGGTGGTGCTATCTGCCCAACGCATCACCGGGGGCACAGTGCATGCCCTCCAGGACACCTACATCACCTGATGTCACAGGAAGGCCAAAAAGATCATCAAGGACATTAACCACCCAAGCCACGGCCTGTTCACCCTGCCATCATCCAGAAGGCGAGGATGATAGCAGGGATTGTCAGTGATGTGTATGCTGAGGAACTTGAAGCTCTGAAGCTCACCTCCTCCCTGTAGGGAGCACCCGAGTGGCGCAGCAGTCTAAGGCACTGCATCTCAGTGCTAGAGGAGTAACTACAGACCCTGGTTCAATTCCAGGCTGTATCACAACAGGCCGTGATTGGGAGTCCCATAGGGCAGTGCACAATAGGTCCAGGTTTGGCCGGGGTAGGCCGTTATTGTAAATACTCATTTGTTCTTAATCTGACTTGCCTAGTTAAATATAAATCAAATATCATTTGTAAAGTTGAAGTCAGAAGTTTACAAACAGTTAGGTTACAAACTATAGATTTGGCAAGTTGGTTAGTATCAAGGCACAAGGAGAGCCCAGATGCAGACACAGGAGGCAGATGGTTGGAGTCTTACAACATTTATTAATCCAAAGGGTTAGGCAAGAGAATGGTCATGGTCATGGACAGGCAAAAAGGTCAAAATCAGATCAGAGTCCAATAGGTACAGAAGGGCAGGGCAGGCAGGAAAGTAGTCAAGAGTCAAGCAAGGGTCATAACCGGGAGGACTATAAAAAGAGGATAGAAAAGGAGCATGGGAAAAACACGCTGGTTGACTTGACAAAACATACAAGATGAACTGGCACAGAGAAAGGAAACACAGGGATAAATACAATAGGCTAATTGACATCATTTGAGTCAATTGGAGGTGTACCTGTGGATGTATTTCAAGGCCTACCTTCAAACTCTGTGCCTCTTTTTTTGACATCATGAGAAGATATAAAGAAATCAGCCAAGACCTCAGGAAAAACAATTGTAGACGTCCACAAGTCTGGTTCATCCTTAGGAGTAGTTTCCAAACACCTGAAGGTACCAAGTTCATCTTTACAAACAATAGTACGCAAGTATAAACACCATGGGACCACGCAGCCGTCATACCGCTCAGGAAGGAGACGCGTTCTGTGTCCTAGAGATGAACATACTTTGGTGCGAAAAGTGCAAATCAGTCCCAGAACAGCAGCAAAGGACCTTGTGAAGATGCTGGAGGAAACAGGTACAAAATAATCTATATCCACAGTAAAATGAGTCCTATATCGACATAACCTGAAAGGCCGCTCAGCAAGGAAGAAACCACTGCTCCAGAACCAAAATAAAAAAAAGACCGACTACGGTTTGCAACTGCACAAGGGAACAAAGATTGGACTTTTTGGAAAAATGTCCTCTGTTCTAATGAAACAAAACTAGAACTGTTTGGCCATGAAGACCATCGTTATGTTTGGAGGAAAAAGGGGGAGGCTTGCAAGCCGAACACCACCATCCCAACCATGAAGCACAGGGGTGGCAGCATCATGTTGTGGGGGTGCTTTGCTGCAGGAGGGACTGGTGCACTTCACAAAATATATGGCATCATGAGGCAGGAAAATTATGTGGATATATTGAAGCAACATCTCAATATTTTCTTAATTCCATTCTTTTAATTTGAGATGTGTGTATTGTTAGATACTACTGCACTGTTGGAGCTAGGAACACAAGCATTGTGCTACACCCGCAATAACATCTGCTAAATATGTGTGACAAAGACATTTTATTTAATTTAATTTTATACAAATAATGGAACATGCGTAATGATAGCTTCTGGGCTAATTTGTCATAATTGTTATGGAAAAGGTTGAGATCATGCTTGTTAGGGGGCACAGAGGGCGGTTACACAATCATCCTAATTGTTTACACGGTCCCATTCATTGATGTCATTACGCAATATGAGGAGAGCATTGAACATGATTGTCTCAGTAGTCTGGCTCAGGAGATACAATCTGTGTGTGTGTGTCCAGAAATGCAGGACAGGGAAGATGCCGGAGCTTACATGACCAGTCCATCCTGAATCGTCAATCTGAACCATCTCTCTCCTCGAGGATCGCACTACTATACAGAAGCCCCTGTGATTATTCATAAAGCAACAAGGCTTAGATAGCTGTGTGCTTAGCTTTCAACGCCTAAGTAAGTTAGTGAGGATGGAAGAAAAAACATAATTGACGTTTCATGAAATTACAAATATAAATAATTGCCTCTATAAAAAGCAGTGGACAAGACACTGTGTTCCCAATTCTAACGGAACCCATGACAGAGATAAAAAGTTGATGAGGCTTTCCTACTCCACAGAAGAGATGCTTTCGGCAACTGTGGCAAATCGTTTTAACTAGATTTCCACATGCATAAAGGATTCGTTCTGATGGTGGAGGCTGGTGGGGCTGTTTTGGCATGGGCTCGTCTAGACATGGACCTAATCTAAATCGGCCACATGGAGCCTGATCAACGTTCTCCAAAAAAGGGGACAACAGAAATAGAGGAGCAACTAAACCACATCTCAGCTGGATGGGTGCACTCTTTGCCAATGTTGTATCTAGATTGTCCTGAATGTGAGAGTGGGAGGGTCTGTGAGCAGTCGTATGGGGACTCCTCTCTGCTGCCTGCTTTCATGTTATTTCTAATGAGCTGATTGAATTTTGTTAGATGAGGGAGAAAGTATTTTATGGCCTCCTATCTCTCATGTCTTTACTGCTAGAGAAGCACCTGATCATAGGATGAATAGAGACAGCTAAAACAATGATGCAGGGATGATCATAGAAATGCTCTCAAAGAAACAACAGCTATAGAAGATTTGAAAAATGCTCTCACTAAGAGCAATGAATGGTTCGTTCTCTCCGTTGTGTTATTGTAAGGCGCAGTGACAATTTAAAGACCGACAGCTGACACAATGGCTCAAGAGTACAACACTTCAGTTTGTGAGTGTACATATGACTACAGCACTCCCATTAAGTTCCGTGCCTCACACTGAACACGCGGACACCAGAGGATGCACAGCCTCATCCGAGTAGAGTGACTGATCTACATCAGAGAAACCCCCTTCCTTCTTTTGCCCTGACTGTAGACACATGGAGCGACCAACAGACAAGAGGATTAGGGCTGTGACGGTCATGGAATTTTGAATGACGGTTATTGGTTATTATTTGAAAAGCAACAATAACACCACCACCTTGCTTGTTTTAGCAAGGACTTGCAAAAGTTTCATCAAGTTGTGAAGAGTCCATGTTAACACAGAAACAGACTCAACCACACAAATACCTGGCCGCCCCCTCTTCAGTAAGCTGTTCGTTCCACAAACAAAAAAATGGTTATGACAGTTATTTTATCTTCATGAAGGTCTTCACCCATAAATCAAATTTAACTGGTGAGACACAAATTTAGCAGATGTTATTGCAGGTGTAGCTAAATGCTTGTGTTCCTAGTTCCAACAGTGCAGTAGTGTCTAACAATTCATAACAATACACACATCTTGAAGTAAAAGAATGGAATAAAGAAATATATAAATATTAGGTTGAGCAATGTCAAAGTGGCATTCGCTTAAATACAGTAGAATAGAATACAATATATACATATGAGATGAGTAAAGCGATGTGGATGTGTTGTTTCCTACCTTCACCACCTGGGGGCGGTCCATCAGGAAGTCCAGGACCCAGACAGACCGCACCCAGGTTACACGATCATACAGTAATTGAGCCAACCCTAGATATCACATCTTTACAACATGCTGCTTGCTCATCCAGGCTCTGGGCCATCCTCCACTCTCTGCAACCATATTTATCTGTATGGAGTGATCCTTTCTAGTCTTCATGCAATATCCTTCTTTATGAGCTACTATCAATCTTTTGTTTTTCACAAGTCATGAAGCTCAAGGATTTTTCTATTGGAACATCGCTGCAGAAAATGTCCTCCCACAGGTTTCATTGTCAAAGGGTAATCACATAAAGACGGCAGTATTATAAACCACTAGCCTGAAGGAGCTCAGCTCAGGGTATCACATCAGCACAGAGCTCTATAGAATATAACAGTACTATAAACTACTAGCCTGAAGGAGCTCAGCTCAGGGTATCACATCAGCACAGAGCTCTATAGAATATAACAGTACTATAAACTACTAGCCTGAAGGAGCTCAGCTCAGGGTATCACATCAGCACAGAGCTCTATAGAATATAACAGTACTATAAACTACTAGCCTGAAGGAGCTCAGCTCAGGGTATCACATCAGCACAGAGCTCTATAGAATATAACAGTACTATAAACTACTAGCCTGAAGGAGCTCAGCTCAGGGTATCACATCAGCACAGAGCTCTATAGAATATGACAGTACTATAAACTACTAGCCTGAAGGAGCTCAGCTCAGGGTCACATTGGCACAGAGCTCTATAGAAGATGACAGTACTATAAACCACTAGCCTGAAGGAGCTCAGCTCAGGGTCACATTGGCACAGAGCTCTATAGAAGATGACAGTACTATAAACCACTAGCCTGAAGGAGCTCAGCTCAGGGTCACATTGGCACAGAGCTCTATAGAAGATGACAGTACTATAAACCACTAGCCTGAAGGAGCTCAGCTCAGGGTCACATTGGCACAGAGCTCTATAGAAGATGACAGTACTATAAACTATTAGCCTGAAGGTGCTCAATAGTAGAGGTCCCGTGTGGCTCAGCACGGCCCTTGCAACGTCAAGGTTGTGGGTTCGATTTCCACATGGGACCAGTGAGAAAAAGTAAGAAAATGTGCACACTTACTTCTGTGTCACTCTGGATAATAGTGTCTGCTAAATGACCCCCCCAAAAAGTCAAATGTAGTAGTTACCACAAAGCCACTCAGCAGGGGTTAGACTACATACTAATTGCTTTTCACCTGCATTAATATACTCTGTCCCTTGACCATCCATCAAGGTTAGAGTGAGTGCAATTACCAACTCATTAACAATCACCCAGTATTTCCATGGTGGCCCAGGGGACCAACGTCTGTAACTATTTTGAGTGATATGCTAATTGAAAATGTAGGGGCTCAGGGATGGGGGAAGACGTACCGTGACAAGCAGGGGAGGGATATGGATAACTCCTTAGAAAGGCATTGCCCTTGACTGGTCCTGATCCACTTCACAAGGTGCAGACAACCAGCTTTTTGTCTCTGATAGTCTTTTATTTTCAGGTTTGACTTATCAGTAACCTGAGATGTCATTCAACAAAGCTTTTTGAGGTTCCACTGATGGCCTACTTTTGAGTGGTATCGTTCATCACCAATAGATTTCTGTCACCGAGGATGAAAGTTCAGTTTCAACATATCGATCAGTAACCTCCTTAGATATGGGGCTACAACTCAGATTGAGTTTGTACCCGGACTAGGCTCTGGACCCCTGATGGAAGCATTAGCACTGTTCACCACCAGCTGTGGCCAGCTTCTACCCTCCACTAAAGACTGCCAGTCAATCAACAGAAATGGGTATCATGGTGGCATATGGAGCAGGATATTTTACTCATTTTGTTCTAGTGAAGTAAGTGATTCTATGATTATGGCGCCAATATTGAAATGCCAGCAGGCACAATCAGAGGTCTCTGATCTCCTCCATGGGTGGTGGTGTGGAAATAATGATCATGGTTTTGAGCACACCTGACTTTCACCAGACCCACAGTAACTAACTTGATTCGCTGCGGTTCGCAAACATTTTGAGCGGCTACTTCTAAGAAGTAGAGTCCAAAGACAAAGATCTGGTATAATAAAAGTTATTTTTTTTAAACCATTTTTTTTTTATTTGGTCAGTGTGGGTAACTGTTATAATGGGGTTTCAATACTTGCTTTTCAATATCACATCAGGGACTCCCTCAAACCCTGGTTGTCACTGGAATAATACCAAACCTCTGTGTCTTGGCATGTGTCACTGTGCCGTGGGTCTTCTTCTAAACAATGCAAGGAACCAGTTTGACTGAAAGCTATATACCTTGGGGTAAACAGCTGCTGACTTCAAAGGCTTGACAATAAAAGGTCATACTGACAGACAAGTCCTAAAACACACACCTAGGATCGGGTTTCCAGGTTTCCTTCTCCAAATCTTCAACTCAAAGTGTTTACAAAGAAATACTGTCAAACACTTGACCAACGTGGCTTGAGTGAAATATTCCCCGGTACAGCCTTTGGCTCAGCACTGCCAAAATATTCTTAAATTGATCAAAGTCCCAGTTATTTGCATAACTACACAGGCATGTCATACTACACACCTTTTTAAAATTTCAGTTATGACAGAAGTCATAATGTGAACATACTGCCCAGACTGCATTCTACGCCAGGTTAAACTTTGTTGCAAAACAATTTGTCACCATCCTGTTAAAATCTTATTCCTGTAAGCACTTACATTTCATTTGTACCTTACTGGTATTTTATGTAAATTAAAAGAGCATGGACCTTTTGGGGAGTGTTATGTGCAGTCATATTAGTCCCAACACATCTACTTATTCCATTATGGGTGTCACATTGAGAATTAGAACTAAAAGTAAGATTCAAAATAAAGGGGAGGGGGGATCACCTCCTAGCACTTTGACCAACAGTGTTGCTCACACAAGCTTGCTGGCCTTCATCTTAGTCACTTTGGGATTTGTATTCAGCATCAAAAAACAAGAGCCATCGATATAGAGGACAGTTAAGAGACCACACACTAACAGGCAGCTGAAGAGAAGGAGGGAGAGAAATCAATGGATCTCTACGAGATTCTTCCTGTTCTCCCCAATGGTCCCAGTGTGAGCAGCCCCTTTTCAGTTGCAAGACGGGCCACCCGGATCTGCCCTGTCCTACATTAAGTGGCCAGTGGTAGGCATCAAGTAACCGGCTGGCAGAACACCAGTGGGAAAACAGCAGAGCTTGACTGTCACGCTAGACAAAATGGTTGACCAAACCAGAGAGTCCACAGGGACAGAGAGACAAATGAGGAGGAGAATAAGTTGGAGGGAAGAGATTGTGGGAAAGAGACAAGAGGACGAAAGGAGGGAGAGATTGGGGGAGTGAGAGAAGAATGAGACAGGGGGGGGTTGATGAGAGGAGGAGAAATGAGAAGAGAAAGATGAGAGATGGAGGATGATGAGGGAGGGAGAGAAAAAGTTGAACAAATAGATGGGACAAAAAGGAGACGAGAATAATGCATGTGAAAGTGTGAGATAAAGAGAGAGCATGAAAAGGGGGGAAAGTCTGGAACAAGACTAATGAATGTACAAGTGCTGTTGAAACCTCAACTCCATCGCACTCCTAGCTTGGGGGTGGGGGGGGGACACTGAGGTGTCAAGGAGGGGGCTTGGGAGCCAGAGCGTCAGAGCGTTGCCGTGACGCTCCTGTGACGGTTGTAACATGCTGCACTCTCGCACTTCCCCTCCAGTCTCGCAGCATGATAGCCTCCTGCTCCAACACCGCCACTGCCTCTGGGACAAATTGGCGATCCATCGAGTGTCACGGTTACAATGGTCTCCCTCGCTGTGCGCCCCTTAACACCGTCCCCCTCTGCCAGCTTCTCCCCCACCCATACAAAACCAACCACTCTTCTGACAGCATCATTCGGGGAGGTCTTGGGAAGATTGGGGATATGGAGGAGAGTCCTGGGCACCACTATGGAGGCTTGGCTGGGATGTACCCCCACATAACCCCAGTCCTATTCAGTCATGGCCTGGGTGAGAGAGAGGGGTGACTCAGAGGATTCAGTGTCGCCCCTGTGCATGCTTGAGCGAATGTCGTTGAGCCTAACACCGACTAATCTGGTCGTCAAATAGCACTGCTGCTGCCGATTGGAAATCTGCTTGGCTTTTTACCAACAACCAGGGGATGGCTAAGAGGACCAGTGTGCCAAGCTGCTCTGGGTACGGTATCCCGCAGCTCCCTCTGAGAAAGAGGGAGAGAAGGAGAAATATAAAAGAATGGGAGGAGAAGGTAGGAAAATGAGAAGAGAAGAGAGGGTAGAAAGAAAGAGGGCAAGGTGGCATGGAGAAAAAGCTATTCATCTGTGTCAAAGGAGGAGAGAAGCGGTGTTTCAATATATATTGGTAATAAGTACTGATTTGGAGCTGTTAACAGTCGTAATCAGACTGAAGCAGACAATGTTTGACTCATACACAATAATTGTTTTCCAGATTATGCAAATACACTCTATGCAAATAAACTCTTGAGTTGTGTACTCTGCAAGTGTAGTTTATTGTGCTCCTCAGTGTGATAACTACATGGGCAACCTGAAGGTATGAACTGGCAGTGGAACACTTCCTTCATGTACCAGTAAGCTACATCTGAAACTGGGTTAAGCATTGGACCACCAACCTTTGACACACGGCTCTCAGGTGGTCATCCAAGAGGCACGAGGAAGGGGTGTGGCCTCTGGATCCCCACCAAACGACCAACCATCCGCCTGAATGACAGACTGACTAACTAACTATGACTGCCATCTGTCACGAGTCAGGACCACCCTGCACCAAAACAACAAGCATAGAGACTTCCTCATCCGAGAGAGAGAGAGGGGCACTGTGGGTGATGCCCAGTGTAAATGTCCTATCTATAGCCCACCACGTTGGGAATACAGATGGCACAGGGTCTGCATTGCATTCAGTTCACTTGTGTCTTATTTCTTCTATCAATTCCTCTGCTGCCTTTCCAACAGCCACTTTCTTTGTGACCCACATTTCATCAAAGAGTCATTTAAACCACTCAACTGAAAGAGGCAAAAAAAGAGGAGGGGAGTGGTGGCAGAGGGGTGCATGTGGTAAAGCATTCAGCAGGTACCAAAACATTTGCTATACCAGTTCACAAGGCCTATCATAAAAGGCTCCTAAAATGAAATCTTAAGCAAACTGGCTTTAGCCAGCTTTTTTCAAATATTTGTTTAATGACTCAACCAAAGGATTAAACCAAGCATATCAGTCTCCTCCTTGGCACTGTACGTGTGTGCCATATTGAAACGGAACAGCTGAGACCAATTGGGCGAATTAAAAAAACACTCCTTTCACTCAGTTCTGAGGAGACATGTAAACCATCTGTTTATTGAAATATTTACTAATAATATTGGTAACACCAATTATTTATAAGCACACGACTGTCCTATAATAAAGCTAACAACACATGATGTATTTATTCAGGACCATTATGAGATAAGATACAGTGGCATAGTGCAGTTTTGTGGGCCCCCCGCAAGGACCTTGGTATTGTACACATTTTGCCATGAAAATGTTGCGGTTTTAGAGCTCAGGGATTCTTGAAAGCCAGGACAATCGCAACTTTTTCCCCACAAATAGTAGTCTTAATATTAACATTTTAAATATATATTTTGATAGACCAAAGTATCAACTATCACGCCATGTAAAGGAACAAACTCATTTAGAAAAAA
This sequence comes from Oncorhynchus tshawytscha, assembly GCF_018296145.1. NCBI lineage: Eukaryota > Metazoa > Chordata > Actinopteri > Salmoniformes > Salmonidae > Oncorhynchus > Oncorhynchus tshawytscha. Next base: position 14,040,978 of record NC_056429.1, read on the forward strand.
CTGTATATAGCCTGTCTTTTTACTGTTGTTTTATTTCTTTACTTACCTATTGTTCACCTAACACCTTTTTTTGCACTATTGGTTAGAGCCTGTAAGTAAGTATTTCACTGTAAGGTCTACACCTGTTGTATCGGCACACGTGACAAATAAACGTTGATTTGATACAGGCGTCCTTCCTAACGCAGTTGCTGGAGAGGAAGGAAATTGCTCAGGGATTTCACCTTGAGGCCAATTGATAGAGTGAAAAGAAGGAAGCCTGTACAGAATAAAAATATTCCAAAACATGCATCCTGTTTGCAACAAGGCACTAAAGTAATACTGCAAAAAATGAGGCAATTCACTTTTTGTCCTGAATACAAAGTGTTATGTTTGGGTCAAATCCAATACATTACAGAGTACCACTCCCCATATTTTCAAGCATAGTGGTGGCTGCATATGTTATGGGTATGCTTGTAATTGTTAAGGGCTGGGGAGATTTTCAGGATAAAAAAAAAACTAAAATGGAGCTAAGCACAGGTCAAATCCTAGAAGAAAACCTGGTTCAGTCTAACTCTAACCCACCAGACACTGGGAGATGAATTCACCATTCAGCAGGACAATAACCTAAAACATAAGGTGAAATCTACACTGGCGTTGCTTACCAAGAAGACAGTGAATGTTCCTGAGTGGCAGAGTTACAGCTGTGTCTTAAATCTACATTAAAATCTATGGCAAGACCTGAAAATGGTTGTCTAGCAATGACCAACAACAAATTTGACAGAGCTTGAACAATTTTGAAAATAAATGGGCAAGTGTTGCACAATCCTGGTGTAGAAAGCTTAGAGAAAGACTCAGCTGTAATTGCTGCCAAAGGTGCTTTTACCATTCTATCATCTCTTTCAGCTCTCTTTTCCCTTGTAAAATTAGCCTAAATGTCAATTAAGATAAAATAATGTAACAAAACTATAAAATTAAGTTTCGCTGCAGAACAAGGACTCCCGGGTGTGTGCTACGCAAGTGATGAGATAATAATAAGACATTACAAAGGGAGCATGTTACCACTTATTTTCTGGACAACAACATGATTCTACTGTAGGCTACTCCAAAGACGCACAACACTTGTGCATCATGATTGTCGAGAGTATTTAATATAGGCTGAAAAACAATTTACGCTTTACGTTTAGGTTTAAATACAAATCAGTAAAAAGGATCCATGATGCATACAATGAAGGTTGTAAAAGGTAGGCTTGTAAAAACTAGCGAAGTTGATTTGAACCTGAACTTCACGCGCACTGCATTCTTGTGGAGAGAAAAACACATAGCCAACAGAATCAACAATCATCAAGTAAAAAAAAAAAAAAAAAAAAAAAAAAAAAAAGCTTTTAAATGTACTAATAATGAGAAAACACAAGATTAAATATCAAGTTCTTACCTAATTGACAGACGAGCAAGAGCTGAGTGAGCAATAGGAAACATCTTGAAGCAGCCGTTTCCATATTTCAACCTCACCAGCCTCGGTGGAGACAATAAAAAGGTAATGTCTGGTTCTGGGAAAGATACTCCCGGCAAGCGGGACAGTTTCACTATTGTTTCATGGTGGGAGTTGTGTGGTCCCAGTTTCTCTTCTATTCGGTATCTCCGGGGCGACTGTTCTACACGGAGATGTGTTTGAGAGCGTGCGCCTCCCACAGACCATAACAACGCACGAGCTCTATCTTGTTCAAGGGAGTTGAAGATCGTTTTTTTAAGCCTCCATTAATTTATTTATTGATTCAATTAATTCATTATGAATTGTGATGATTCCATGGAGCTCAGTTGCAACAGTTGTTTTGGTTACTTTTTATATGTATGCAAAATATGTTCAACCACAAACTATAGGCTAAGGATAGGATGGTTGACCAAACTCCACGTCTACACATGAAATGGCAACGTTTATTGAAAACTTTTGGTTCACACATTTAATTTCACATGGATAGATTTTTTTCAGAGGACCTCTCTAGACATCTGTGTTGCCTTCAGCACTCAGCGGTCCCATTCTGTGAGCACTTCACAATAACAGCTCTTATAGTTGACCAGGGCAGAACTTTAATGAACTGACTTATTGGAAAGGAGGCATTCTATGATGGTGCCAAGTTGAAAGTCACTGAGCTCTTCAGTAAGGCCATTCTACTGCCAATGTTTGTCTATGGAGATTGTGTTTCACCTGTCAGCAAAGGGTGTGGCTGAAATAGCCGATTCCACTCATTTGAAAGGGTGTCCACATACTTTTGTATATATAGTGTATGTTCAAGCTTGCATGTTTCTTGCATGGGTCTTAGGATGGTCCATCACAAGTGATTCTCAACTCCAATGCTACTTGCTCACACATTTCTGATTTGGAGATGGAAGGAGTTTGTAACTGAACAACAAAACATGTTGAAAAGCACCAGATATGACATAACTGACAGGTACTCTGAGTCTGGGCCCAAGAAACACATATTTGTTTTAATAAATAAAAAATAATATACTTATATATATATATATATATATGTGTATATATATGTATACATGTGTATGTTTATATATATATATGTGTATATATATGTATGTATGTGTATGTATATATATGTATACATGTGTATGTTTATATATATATGTGTATATATATATGTATGTGTATGTATATGTATATATATATATATATATATATATGTATGTATCTCACAGACCTGTTCATTTTTCTTTAAGAAGACCTCCTGTTCTCCACTCATTACCTGTATTAACTGCACCTGTTTGAACCCGTTACCTGTATAAAAGACACCTGTCCACACACTCAATCAAACAGACCCCAACCTCTCCACAATGTCCAAGACCAGAGAGCTATGTAAGGACATCAGGGATAAAATTGTAGACCTGTACAAGGCTGGGATGGGCTACAGGACAATAGGCAAGCAGCTTGGTGAGAAGGCAATAACTGTTGGCGCAATTATTAGAAAATGGAAGAAGTTCAAGATGACGGTCAATCACCCTCGGTCTGGGACTGATATGTGACACATAATACGAAAATAACATGCAAAACAGGCAACATATATATATATATAGTTTGTTGTTGCCTGTTTTGCATGTTATTTTGGCATTATGTGTCACGTATCAGTTTTCTAAGAATGTAAAAAAAAATATATACATATATATTGAGGTAATAAAGCCGCATACAAACATGGCCTCTTTTAGTTTTCTTGAGTAATGCAGCTCCTAAATGCAGGTGTTTCAGCCTAGCTCAGTGCTTTCTTTGGTGGAGGGGTAGCCAGCAGAAAATACAGAGCGTAGAGGTTGGTAATCTTCTCTAGTTGCGCCGTGATTGGCTCAGTGTTCTGGGGACACTATGTCATCGCAAAATCTACAAGGAGAGATAAAAAAGTTCAAGCCCCTTTGGGTGCTGCCTTTGATTGGACTGATCATGTCAACATCATACTTTCAAATTCTTAGCTAGCAAGCTAGACAAGCAGTCATCATCATGAATCATCGACAATCTACTGGCAAATCCTTTTTAATCGTCATACAATATGAAGAGAAAATATAGATAAAACATATCGGTGCTTATCTTCCATTAGACAAACATTACACAACAAGTTGGAAATTGCAAATCAACAATGAGTGGTTTGGAAGAAATCAGTGAGTAATTGCAAGCGTTGCACAGAAATCACTATTTTTCTTCCGCTGCCTGCTATTCGGGTGGAGTGGGTGTGTGGTCCAAGTCTGGGTTTAAGGGTCTCTTTTCCAAGCTTAAAAGGATAAATATTCATACGCAACACCGTGGGCCAGAAAAGGTTGAATACTTTGGCCATGCCGTCAATCCATGACTTCTGCCGTTTTCAAAACAACTGGAAATTCGGGACTGGGAAAACTAGCTGCGACTGGGAAAATATATTTTGAATGGTCATCCAACTCGGAATTCCAAGTCAGGAACTCGGGCCTCTTTCTAGAGCTCCGATGTGAAGATCACTAACGTCATGATTCAACCTTGTTTTTCTCCAGAGTTCCCAGTTGTATGACAAAATTTGCCCACAAGAAGGACCGCTGCACCACTTTCCTGTTCCAGTGAGCACAGCACAACAATGGTGAGGCCAAAAATGTATTGTATGCTGCTGCATAAAGTATATTATATGCCAGGGAGATTTGTAAACTGTAGCTAAGAAAGTAACAAAATGTGTACAGTCGTGGCCAAAAGTTTTGAGAATGACACAAATATTAATTTTCAGTCTGCTGCCTCAGGTTGTATGATGGCAATTTGCATATACTCCAGAATGTTATGAAGAGTGATCAGATGAATTGCAATTAATTGCAAAGTCCCTCTTTGCCATGCAAATGAACTGAATCCTCCCAAAACATTTCCACTGCATTTCAGCCCTGCCACAAAAGGACCAGCTGACATCATCTCAGTGATTCTCTCGTTAACACAGGTGTGAGTGTTGACGAGGACAAGGCTGGAGATCACTCTGTCATGCTGATTGAGTTTGAATAACAGACTGGAAGCTTCAAAAGCAGGGTGGTGCTTGGAATCATTGTTCTTCCTCTGTCAACCATGGTTACCTGCAAGGAAACATGTGCCGTTATCAATGCTTTAAACAAAAAGGGCTTCACAGGGAAGGATAGTGCTGCCAGTAAGATTGCACCTAAATCAACCATTTATCAGATCATCAAGAGCTTCAAGGAGAGAGGTTCAATTGTTGTGAAGAAGGCTTCAGGGCGCCCAAGAAAGTCCAGCAAGCACCAGGACCGTCTCCTAAAGTTGATTCAGCTGCGGGATCGGGGCACCAACAGTACAGAGCTTGCTCAGGAATGGCAGCAGGCAGGTGTGAGTGCATCTGCACACACAGTGAGGCGAAGACTTTTGGAGGATCGCCTGGTGTCAAGAAGGGCAACAAAGAAGCCACTTCTCTCCAAGAAAAACATCAGGGACAGACTGATATTCTGCTAAAGGTACAGGGATTGGACTGTTGAGGACTGGGGTAAAGTCATTTTCTCTGATGAATCCCCTTTCCGATTGTTTGGGGCATACGGAAAGAAGCTGGTCCGGAGAAGACAAGGTGAGTGCTACCATCAGTCCTGTGTCATGCCAACAGTAAAGCATTCTGAGACCATTCATGTGTGGGGCTGCTTCTCAGCCAAGGGAGTGGGCTCACTCACAATTTTGCCTGCGAACACAGTCATGAATAAAGAATGGTATCAACACATCCTCGGAGAGCAACTTCTCCCAACCATCCAGGAACAGTTTGGTGATGAACAATGCCTTTTCCAGCATGATGGAGCACCTTGCCGTAAGGCAAAAGTGATAACTAAGTGGCTCGGGGAACAAAACATCAATATTTTGGGTCCATGGCCAGGAAACTCCCCAGACCTTAATCCCACGTGTGGGCAATCCTCAAAAACCCACAGATTCTGACAAACTCCAAGCATTGATTATGCAAGAATGGGCTGCAATCAGTCAGGATGTGGCCCAGAAGTTAATTGACAGCATACCAGGGCGGATTGCAGAGGTTTTGAAAAAGAAGGGTCAACACTGAAAATATTGACTCTTTGCATCAGCTTCATGTAATTGTCAATAAAAGCCTTTGACATATATGAAATGCTTGTAATTATACTTCAGTATTCCATAGTAAGTAACATCTGACAAAAATATCTAAACACAATGAAGCAGCAAACTTTGTGGAAATAAATATTTGTGTCATTCCCAAAACTTTTGGCCACGACTGTATGTTGTGTAGTAAGCTGTTAGTAGACCATGTGCCTCACCCTAATAACTTGGTCCCTTTCCCCCTCATAACTTAGCCTTCTGTTCTGATTTAGTGGTGCACATGTAGCCTATAGCCTGTTTTTAGAGAAATGTCATCAAATATTGTAAGAGCTTTAGCTGTCTGCTTATATGCCCCCTTTATTTATCGTACAGTTCTGACTTGGTGGACAGAGAGAATGCTGTAAGAATGGCGCATGTTCTGAATTCTGTCGCTGTACATTTCAAAAGTGCTGAACAAATAGTTATATTGACTACGTCCATCTTAGCTTGCTCATTTATGTCTTAATTTCAATTAGGGATTTTTTTTAATTAAATTTTTTATTTAACCATTATTTAACCTTTATTGCCTCTTATCCGCTCATCATTCCCTTATGCCATAGTTTGTACATCTCAATTGTCAGTAGAAACCACATCTGTTTAAGCAAGTCAGCCATATCAGCTATGTTTTTAAAAAAGGCAATAAATGAGGTTGAATTAACTGTTTTGCTGCCAGACAAGGCTCCACTGATAACCAGGTGTAGCAGTGGTAAAGATTCACTCCATGTTGCGGAAAAGAAAGCTCTGTAGTTGGGACAGCTTTATGTAAGACCTAACAGTTTGTCGGCACCGTTTGTCGCTGTTATAGTGCAATTCATATATTGTTTAGTGTTGTTTTGTGTACTAGCTTGGCTGGCATTCATCAAAAACATTTACATGCTAAAATTGCCACTGCATCCATCACTGGACAAAAGTTACTTTCTCAGTGCCAATGTATTACCACGTGAGAAGCTTGTGTTATGTGCAAACATTTTCAACAGTCGTCATTGACTTTATAAAATGTTCTATAACTTCTCCTCCAATGTCATCTTAGAACCTTTTCAAACCAGAAGATAATGCATTCCTTAAAAAAATCATACTGTCCAGAAAAGTAAGAAAACTATTTCCCCAGATGTTCCCCTTTAAAATTGGAATTGTAGCAGTGAAAACTGCCACGTCCATTTGTGATATTAGAACAACAAAAATGTTACTTCAAAACAACAAACACAGTTTTTTTTCTTCTGACATCATTGCACATTATTCCACACTCGATAGAACAGCAGAGTATGTGCTACTTTTTGTTTAGCTTGATGCTGGAGCTCCTCTTCGCTGTTTAATAAACAATACATGAACAATAGCAAATGCGCCTTGGGCCGCCAGTGGTACTGTTTTGCCTAATCTCAAATTCAAAACAACTGGGCCTGGCAGGTCAGCGGAGAGAAACCACCAATGAGTAACCATCTCTACTGATCAATACAGGAAGTGGAGTGGATGACGCAAACTCATTAGGACTTATAGAAATATACATGTGTACAGCAGTATTGGAGAGGATGGTTCATAGATGAATGGTAGGCCTATTGTTAGGACAGCACTAAGCAAACCATAACATGTAGAAATAGAGAAATTATTTAAAAAATATGCAGTACCAGTTAAAAGTTTGGACACATCTACTCATTCAAGGTTTTATCTTTATTTTTATTATTTTCTACATTGTAGAATAATAGTGAAGACAACACAATTATGAAATAACACCTATGGAATCATGTAGTACCCAAAAAAGTGAGATTCTTCAAAGTAGCCACTGTTTGCCTTGATGACTGCTTTGCACACTCTTGGCATTCTCTCAACCAGCTTCATGCGGTAGTCATCTGGAATGCATTTCAATTAACAGGTATGCTTTGTTAAAAGTTCATTTGTGGAATTTCTTACCTTCCTAATGCATTTGAGTTAATCAGTTGTGTTGTGACAAGGTAGGGGTAGTATACAGAAGATGGTCTTTTACCAAATAGGGCTAAGTCCATATCATGGCAAGAACAGCTCAAATAAGAAAATAGAAACAACAGTCCATCATTACTTTAAGACATGAAGGTCAGTCAATACGGAAAATGTCAAGAACTTTGAAAGTTTCTTCAAGTGCAGTCGCTAAAACCATCAAGCGCTATGATGAAACTGGCTCTCATGAGGACCGCCACAGGAAAGAAAGACCCAGAGTTACATCTGCTGCAGTGGATAAGTTAGAGTTAACTGCACTTCAGATTGCATCCCAAATAAATGCTTCAGTGTTCAAGTAACAGACACATCTCAACATCAACTGTTCAGAGGAGACTGCGTGAATCAGGCCTTCATGGTCGAATTGCTGCAAAGAAACCACTACTAAAGGACTAAAATAATAATGAGAGACTTGTTTGGGCCAAGAAACATGAGGAATGGACATTAGACCTGTGGAAATTCCAGGTGAAGCTGGTTGAGAGAATGCCAAGAGTGTGCAAAGCTGTCATCAAGGCAAAGGATAGCTACTTTGAAGAATCTAAAATCTAAAATATATTGAGATTTGTTTAACACTTTATTTTGTTTTTGGTTACTACATGATTCCATATGTGTTATTTCATTGTTTGATGTCTTCACTATTATTCTACAGTGTAGAAAAGTGAAAATAAAGAAAAGCCCTTGAATGAGTAGTTGTGTCCAAACTTTGGACTGGTACTGTATATATTGTTCAGTTTACAGGTCAATACTGCTACCAAACATCCTGTTCAGATGCCTAAGTTCCACCCATGGATAATGTTACATGGGAAAATGCAACAGGCATAGAAACATATCAACAGCAACAATTCCCCAAGGTGTTTGACTGAGAGATTTTAAGGACATCAGATAAGCCTCCATTATTGGAAAAATATAATTGTCTAATGCTCATGCTGTATCATTGAATTTTCACGCGATGGAGAGCTGGCCGTCCATATAACATTGCTAAAAAACACTGACAGAAATCGATGATTATTTTACTCCAATGAGTACTTTGAGTTTCTGTTTGTAAAAATGTTGTTCAGTCCAGCTAAAGTAGTAATCCTTAGGATGAGGAAATAAATGTCTACCTTCAAAGGGAGGATGAGAAGAGAGGGGTGGACGAGGGTTGATATTGGGGATGGACCAGTTCCAGAGTCCTTCTGTCCCAGATTCAACTGTCCCACAAACTAAGGGAAATTGGACAAGCTCTGAGGCTGCCAGGAAAGGCCTGTCCACAGAAGATGAACTATCTGTGTCCAATCCGCTCGCAGGGAGCTTCAACAGCAGCCAATCAACTGACTTTAGGCCAAAAGGGAATTTGAAGCCCCGGATTGACTACTTTGAGATGACTCTTCAAAAGAGGTCAGACCAAAGGTGGAAAATTGATTATCTCTAGTCATTCTTCCATTCTTTTCCCTTAGCACCGAACATAATTATAAGAAATATAGAGGTAGTGCCTTATTTCAAATCCCATTTGCAGCAAGAGAACCAAGGACATGGAATAGAAGGTTGTGGCATATCTACCAAGTAACCCTATTAGTGCCGTTATTTTGTTGTATTCTCGTGTTTTGACAAGGCCTATAAATACTTTGAACTGTAGATGAGTTTAAAAAATAGCATAAATTCCTATTCCTTTTTCTCACTACATGACAGTTCTACACGTTTTTCAATTCTCCTCTGGTGTTGCTTTAACGCCACACTCCCCATAGGGATTAAAGTAATGAGGTCACATTACAAATCACAGAAAGGGTTTAAAGATACCATCCTCCCTCATTTATTTGGTTCACTGCCTTGGCACATGGTTTCCATGACACTAGGGGTTTGTTGAATGACACCAGCAATGTTATCATCAACCAACTGCCAATAATGTGGGCAGGCAAACCGCACTGATAGTCATCGATCCTCAATCTGTCACTGTTGATCATGGTAGGAGATGTCAGTGCAGCAGTCTTGGTCCTACCCCATTACCATTCTTCATCACCATTCAATTCTATGGTTAGTGTTCCAGTGATGTAACCTTGAAGCATTTATTATCAAGTTGTGATTTTAGTTGTTCACTATTTTCCCTCATACATCATGGCCTCAGAAATGACTTTTAAAATATTTTAGCGTGCCTCACAAGTGGCGCAGAGGTCTAAGGCACTGCATCGCAGTGCTTGAGGTGTCTGTCAACATTCAAGATGGCGTAGCAGTCAGACATCTTTGTCTTGTCGTGTCCCATGTATATATATTTTTTCTTTGCATATTTAAAAAATATTTTTCTTAACCTCAACATACTCTCCAGCAATATGCCTCACCCAATGTGGTATGGATCTCCTATTTTCTTTACTTCAGAACCGGAACCCCCAACAAAAGCTAGTCAGCTAACTAGCTACTAGCTAGTAGTCAGCTAGCCACTGCTAGTGTTCATCAGCTAACCTTTAGCCCGGACAACTCTTGCCAGTCTGTTCAGTGTGATTCAAACCAGAGCATATCGGACTTATTTTTCTCCATATCTCCGGATTCCTATCACAAGCTCTGAACTTTTTCACCTGGATCATCGCAGCTAGCTAGCTGCTATCCGAGTGGCCACTCCTGGCTAACGTCTCTGTCCTGAAGCAAGCACCAATTAGCCTTGAGCTAGCCTATGCTAGGCCCATCTCCCGGCTAGGTCCATCAGCCACTCCTTGGGCTACAATACCTATTATGCCAATTGGCCTGGACCCCTTTTACTGCCGATACGGAGCCCCGCCGATCCATCATGACTGGACTACCGACGTAATCTGCCCGAGGGGGGGTTTTCAATAGGCTCCTCTGTCACGACGTCCCCTGAATGCCCATCTGCAAGCCTGCTAGCTGTCTAGAGCATATCGGACTGTTCGCTGAAGAGGCCCATCGGCCAATTTCTTGGGCCACTATACCTATTTTGCCAATTGGCCTGAACCCTTTTACTACACAGAGCCCTGCTGGATCCATCACAACTGGTCCGCCGACATAACTGCACCAGGGGGCTACAACAGACTTCTTCCGTCATGACGTCCCTCTAAGGCCCCTCTGCTAGCCCCGGCCCGCTAGATGTCTGAATCGCTGTGTCTCCAGCCCACCTAGCTACTCACTGGACCCCTATGATCACTCACTACGCATGCCTCTCCCTAATGTCAATATGCCTTGTCCATTGCTGTTTTGGTTAGTGATTATTGTCTTATTTCACTGTAGAGCCTCTAGCCCTGCTCAATATGCCTTAGCTAACCCTTTAGTTCCACCTCCCACACATACGGTGACCTCACCTCGTTTAAATCATGTTTCTAGAGACAATATCTCTCTCATCGTCACTCAATGCCTAGGTTTACCTCCACTGTATTCACATCCTACCATACCTTTGTCTGTATATTATGCCTTGAATCTATTCTACCGTGCCCAGAAACCTGCTCCTTTTACTCTCTGTTCCGAATGTACTAGACAACCAGTTCTTATAGCCTTTAGCCGTACCCTTATACTACTCCTCCTCTGTTCCTCTGGTGATGTAGAGGTTAATCTAGGCCCTGCAGTGCCTAGCTCCACTCCCATTCCCCAGGCGCTCTCATTTGTTGACTTCTTTAACTGTAAAAGCCTTGGTTTCACGCATGTTAACATTAGAAGCCTTCTCCCAAAGTTTGTTTTATTCACTGCTTTAGCACACTATGTCAACCCGGAGGTCCTAGCCGTGTTTGAATCCTGTCTTAGGAAGACCACCAAAAACCCTGACATTTCTATCCCTAACTATAACATTTTCCGACAAGATAGAACTGCCAAAGGGGGCGGAGTTGCAATCAACTGCAGAGATAGTAAGACAGAACTCTATAGGCTATCAAGGTCTGTGCCCAAACAATTTGAGCTTCTACTTTTAAAAATCCACCTTTCCAGAAACAGGTCTCTCACCGTTGACGCATGCTATAGACCACCCTCTGCCCCCAGCTGTGCCCTGGACACCATATGTGAATTGATTGCCCCCCATCTATCTTCAGAGCTCGTGCTGTTAGGTGACCTAAACTTGGACATGCTTAACTCTCCGGCCATCCTACAATCTAAGCTTGATGCCCTCAATCTCACACAAATTATCAATGAACCTACCAGGTACAACCCCAAATCCATAAACACGGGCACCCTCATAGATATCATCCTCACCAACCTGCCCTCCAAATGCACCTCTGCTGTCTTCAACTAGGATCTCAGCGATCACTGCCTCATTGCCTGTGTCCGTAATGGGTCTGCAGTCAAATGACCACCCCTCATCACTGTCAAATGCTCCAAAAAACACTTCAGCGAGCAGGCCTTTCCAATCGACCTGGCCCGGGTATCCTGGAAGGAAATTGAACACATCCCATCAGTAGAGGATGTCTGGTTATTCTTTAAAAGTGCTTTCCTCACCATCTTAAATAAGCATACCCCATTCAAATAAATGTAGAACCAGGAACAGATATTGGTTCACTCCAGACTTGACTGCCCTTGACCAACAGTAAAACATCCTGTAGCGTACTGCATTAGCATTGAACAGCCCCCGTGATATACAACTTTTCAGGGAATTTAGGAACCAATATAGACAGGCGGTTAGGAAAGCAAAGGCTAGCTTTTTCAAACAGAAATTTGCATCCTGTAGCACAACTTCAAAAAAAGTTCTGGGACATTGTAAAGTCCATGGAGAATAAGAGCACCTCCTCCCAGCTGCCCACTGCACTGAGACTAGGAAACACTGTCAACACTGATATATCCACGATAATTGAGCATTTCTCTACGGCTGGCCATGCTTTCCAACTGGCTACCCCTACCCCGGGCAACCGCCCTGCACCCCCCACAGCAACTTGCCCAAGCCTCCCCATTTCTCCTTCACCCAAATCCAGATAGCTGATGTTCTGAAAGAGCTGCAAAATCTGGACCCCTACAAATCAGCCGGGCTAGACAATCTGAACCCTCTCTTTTTCTAAAATGATCTGCCCAAATTGTTGCAACCCCTATTACTAGCTTGTTCAACCTCTCTTTCGTATCGTCTGAGATCCCCAAAGATTGGAAAGCTGCCACGGTCATCCACCTCTTCAAAGGGGGAGACACTCTAGACCCAAACTGCTACAGACCTATATCTATCCTACCCTGCCTTTCTAAGGTCTTCGAAAGCCAAGTTGACGAACAGATCACCGACCATTTTGAATCCCACCGTGCCTTCTCCGCTATGCAATCTGGTTTCCGAGCTGGTCATGGGTGCACCTCAGCCACGCTCAAGATCCTAAATGATATCATAACCACCATCGATAAGAGACAATACTGTGCAGCTCTTTTCATCAACCTAGCCAAGGCTTTCGACTCTGTCAATCATCACATTCTTATCGGCAGACTCAACAGCCTTGGTTTCTCAAATGACTGCCTCACCTGATTCACCAACTACTTCTCAGGTAAATTTCAGTGTCAAATCCGAGGGCCTGTTGTCCGGACCTCTGGCAGTCTCTATGGGGGTGCCACAGGGTTCAATTCTCGGGCCAACTCTTTTCTCTGTATACATCAATGATGTCGCTCTTGCTGCTGGGGATTCTCTGATCCACCTTTATGCAGACGACACCATTCTGTATACTTCTGGCCCTTCTTTGGACACTGTGTTAACTAACCTCCAGATGAGCTTCAATGCCGTACAACTCTCCTTCCGCGACCTCCAACTGCTTTTAAATACAAGTAAAACTAAATGCATGCTCTTCAACCGATCACTGCCCACACCTACCCACCCATCCAGCATCACTACTCGGTTCTGGACGGTTCTGACTTAGAATATGTGGACAACTACAAATACCTAGGTGTTTGGTTAGACTGTAAACTCTCCTTCCAGACTCACATTAAGCATCTCCAATCCAAAATTAAATCTAGAATCGGCTTCCTATTTCGCACCAAAGCATCCTTCACTCATGCTGCCAAACATACCCTCGTAAAATTGACTATCCTACCGATCCTTCACTTCAGCGATGTCATTTACAAAATATCCTCCAACACTCTACTCAGCAAATTGGATGCAGTCTATCACAGTGCATCTGTTTTGTCACCAATGCCCCATATACTGCCCACCACTGCGACCTGTATGCTCTCATTGGCTGGCCCTCATTTCATATTCGTTGCCAAACCCACTGGTTCTAGGTCATCTATAAGTCTTTGGTAGGTAAAGCCCAACCTTATCTCAGCTCACTGGTCACCATAGCAGCACCGACCCGTAGCAGATGCTCCAGCAGGTATATTTCACTGGTCACCCCCAAAACCAATTCCTCCTTTGGCCGCCTTTCCTTCCAGTTCTCTGCTGCCAATGACTGGAACGAACTGCAAAAATCACTGAAGCTGGAGACTCATATCTCCCTCACTAGCTTTAAACACCAGCTGTCAGAGCAGCTCACCGATCACTGCAGCTGTGCATAGCCCATCTGTAAATAGCCCATCCAACTACCTCATCTCCATACTGTTATTTATTTTGCTTCTTTGCTCCCCAGTATCTCTACTTGCACACTCATCTTTTGCACATCTATCACTCCAGTGTTTAATTGCTATATTGTAATTATTTTGCTACTATGGCCTATTTATTGCCTTACCTCCCTTATCTTACCTCATTTGCACACACTGTATATAGACTTTTTCTATTGTATTATTGACTGTATGTTTGTTTATTCCATGTATAACTCGGTGTTGTTTGTGTCGCACTGCTTTGCTTCATCTTGGCCAGGTCGTAGTTGTAAATGAGAACTTGTTCTCAACTAGCCTACCTGATTAAATAAAGGTGAAATAAAAAATAAAATAAATACAGACCCTGGTTCGATCCCAGGCTGTGTCACAACTAACCATTACCGGGAGTCCCATAGGGAAGCGCACAACTGGCCCAGCATTGTCAGGTTTAGGGCAGGGTTCATCGCACTCTAGCAACTCCTTGTGGCGGGCCAGATACCTGCTGTTATGACTTGAGTGAGGACCCAAAAGCGGTTTAACAAAAACAGAGTCCTTTAATGTAAAAAACACAGGGAAGACATAGATCCTCTTCAGATGTAGAAAAATGGCAAAATAGACAACCCTCAGAGAGGGCGACAAATGAAACAGAAAGTCCTTCTGATATTTACAAAAGAGTCCCCTTCTTAGCAGCAGAGGAGAATAGCTGGGTTGCGGCGACAGACTGCTGGTCTCTCTGGGTAGGCGCGGGTCGTAGCGGACAGAGGTACCTGATAACACGTAGCATCAGAAGAACAGGCAGATTCCGACAGGATGGGACAAGGGTGAAGCAAACAAGATGATAGTTTGGTTCTGGCATGAGAAACTCAAACGAGAATCTGACAAAGAAAGAAGCAGGAACAGAGAGAGAAATAGAGACCTAATCAGAGGGAAAAAGGGAACAGGTGGGAAAAGAGTGAACGAGGTAGTTAGAGAAGATGAGGAACAGCTGGGGGAAGGAGAGGAAGAGAAGGTAACCTAATACGACCAGCAGAGGGAAACGGAGTGAAGAGAAAGAACAGGAACAAGACATAATATGACAATACATGACACCTGCAGGCTGACGTCAGTTGAGCGGTTTCCTCTGACACATGGGTGCCGCTGGCTTCCAGGTTAAGTGGGCGGGTGTTAAGGAAAATGCAGAGGGGCAGGTCATGTTTCAGAGGATGCATGACTTGACCTTCACCTCTCCCGAGCCCATTGGGGAGTTGCAGCGATGAGACAAGATCATAATTAGATATCACAAAATGTAAATACAAAAACAAAAAAGCTTTTATCAGTTCAATATGAACAAGCTGAATGTTAACTCTGCACATCCCAACATTTTTGCAACTGTTTGTTATGGTAACCTATCCTATCATATTTCCTTTCCAACTTATGTTGACATGTTTTATTTAGTTACACAATTGATAATGTGAATTTGGAATGAATGTTGTTCCTTTCAAGAAACAAACAAATTTTAGGCCATGGTAATCATTCAGGTTTTTATGAAGATTAACTGTTATTATGGAGTTGTGTGTGATTGCGAGTGCCTTCTTACTCCAGGTTAGGTTCAAGGCCTGGGAGCTGTGGCTACAGCAACGAGGAGCTTTCTGCATACCACAACAGAACAAAATGCTCCTTCAGTCACTCAAATGGAGAGCTTTAAATCAATATGGGTTCAGGTCCACTCCCCCCCCTCCCTCCCACACACACACACACACACACACACACACAACTGGGTTCCCTGAATATTATCCCAAGAGAAAAGAGTAGGAGGGTACTAAGAGTGCTCTCAACTGAACCTCTCAACCCTGTACAGGGAGAGATGAGGTTTGACACAAACACGTATACAATGTGCAAACATACTTTTTTTTAGGGCAGACAAGGTCAAGCCACAGATCATCTTAATAAAGAGGAATCTGCTGAGGCTCTTCAAATGAGCTGGCATTCAAGTTCTTTCTTGCTGTAATGCACGTACACACACACACATACATACACACACATATATATATATATATATATATATATATATATATATATATATATATATATATACATACATTGTTCTCTTTCACAAAGTCGCAGACCACTCACTTTTTCTACTAATGAGTTGGCATTCAAGTACCCAATTGCAATACACAACATGTGTCACGCCCTGGCCTTAGTTGTTATCTTTGTTTTCTTTATTATTTTGGTTAGGCCAGGGTGTGATATGGGTGATTGATGTGTTTTTGTCTTGTTTAGCGTTTTTTGCAGATTTATGGGGTTGTGTTCAGTTTAGGTGTCTAGGTCAGTCTATGGTTGCCTAGATTGGTTCTCAATCAGAGGCAGGTGTTTATTGTTGTCTCTGATTGGGAACCATATTTAGGCAGCCATATTCTTTGGGTATTTTGTGGGTGATTGTTTCCTGTCTTTGTGTTTTATGCACCAGTTAGGACTGTTTCGGTTTTCACGTTTATTGTTTTGTAGTTTGTTCATGTTAAGTGTCTCTTATTAAAGAACCATGAACTTTAACCACGCTGCGTTTTGGTCCGCCTCTCCTTCGCAGGAAGAAAGCCGTGACAACATGTTCAATTACACATCTATACAGCATGTCCATGGCCCACAGAACAGTCACATCAACTAAATATATCCTGAAATACAAACAATGTAAATTAGCGGAGAAGAGTATACAGGACTGTACTCTGTTTCACATAAAAAATATGTCACATAAGTGTGAAAGATAATGGCGTTCCATTTTCCTGGTTATGAAACAGATTGAAGCTCTAATGATCTTTATGGATCCACCGTAGGCAGTAGGCAAAGCCTGTACACTCCAGCTAATTAGGGAATATTGATTGTTGATCTTTTTCTATACAGCTACACAGAGGCTGAGTTAATTACAATGGCATGCGGGCCCTATTCAAATATAAGTGTAACCTTAATTTCTGGATTGTCGATATTATATTCAATCTCCTCCGGAGGACTAGTGAGTCTTATAACTCACAGTTACAATTGGTAAAGTACTTTATCTTGTATTAGTTCTCTGATAACATGAACACAGCCAAGTAAAGTAGCAATTCTATCAACATCCAAAACTCTTCTCTTTCCCTCTCAACATGCGCATGTGATTCTGTAAATGCTTAAGTGCTTCACAATAAAAGTCTTAAAGGAGTACTGTCAGTAATAATGACAATATAGTTTCAGAATAAAAGTATGATACAAAAACCTAGGCTACATAAGATAAATATCTAATTCTTCCTCCTCGCGGATATAAGGTTTATGAGGCAGAGGTTGGTCCATTTATGCGGCGAATGCAGGGCTTACTTATGAGCCCTTTCCCAACAATGCAGAGTTAAGATGCATGAGAAGATCAGGAAATAAGAAAAGAAGTAACAATAACGACGCTATTAACAAGGAGTACCGAGTCTATGTACAGTGGTACGAGGTTGTTGAGGTAATTAAGGTAATATGTATGCTACCGTTCAAAAGTTTGGGATCACTTAGAAATGTCCTTGTTTTTGAAAGAAAAGCCATTTTTGTGTCTATTAAAATAACATCAAATTGAACATAAATACAGTGTAGACATTGTTAATGTTGTAAACGACTATTGTAGCTGTTGTAGCTGTTGTAGTTGGAAACTAATGGAATATCTACATAGCTGTACATAGGCTCATTATCAGCAACCTTCACTCTTGTGTCCAATGGCACGTTGTGTTAGCTAATCCAAGTTGATCAGTTTAAAAGGCTAATTGATCATTGGAAAAGCCTTTTGCAATTATTTTAGCACAGCTGAAAACTGTTGTACTGATTTAAGAAGCAATAAAACTGGCCTTCTTCAGACTAGTATCTGGAGCATCAGCATTTGTGGGTTTGATTACAGGCTCAAATGGCCGGAAACAAAAGAACCTTTTTCTGAAACTCATCAGTCTATTCTTGTTCTGAGAAATGAAGGCTATTCCATGCAGGAAATTGCCAAGAAACTGAAGATCTCGTACAATGCTGTGTACTTCTCCCTTCACAGAACAGCGAAAACTGGCTCTAACCAGAATAGAAAGAGGAGTGTGAGGCCCCAGTGCACAACTGAGCAAGAGGACAAGTACATTAGAGTGTCTAGTTTGAGAAACAGACGCCTCACAAGTCCTCAACTGGCAGCTTCATTAAATAGTACCCGCAAAACACCAGTCTCAACATCAACAGTGAAGAGGCGACTCCGGAATGCTGGTCTTCTAGGCAGAGTTCCTCTGTCTGTGTTCTTTTTGCCCATCTTAATCTTTTCTTTTTATTGGCCAGTCTGAGATATGGCTTTATCTTTGCAATTCTGCCTAGACTTTTGAATGGTAGTGTACATGTAGGTAGGGATAAAAGTGATTAGGCAATCAGGATAGATAATAAACAGAGTATCAGCATTGTATGTGGCGTGTGTGTGTGTGTGTGTGTGTGTGTGTGTGTGTGTGTGTGTGTGTGTGTGTGTGTGTGTGTGTGTGTGTGTGTGTGTGTGTGTGTGTGTGTGTGTGTGGCGTCAATATGCGTGTGTGTGTTTTGTAAGTGTGGGTTGGAGTGTCAGTGTAGTATTTGTGAGTGTATGGGTAGAGTTCAGTGAGTGTGCATAGAGCCAGTGCAATAATGTCAGTGCCCCCTCCAAAAAAAGGGGGTCAATGCAAATAGTCCAAATGCTCCAGTATTGAAAATGATTGGAATTAGAATACAGTTTGTTGTTGTACAGTATATGTAATGTAAAAATACAGTTCAGCTGCAGAAATACATTAAAAGTTGTTTCCACTATTTTCACTGTGACTCAGTAGCCGGTAACTTACGATAAAATTACAGTTTAAAAAAAACACAGTTTGTGCCATAAAGCACAAGTGAACAAGTATTCTATAAGACTAAAGGAAAAATCCACCCAAAACCACTCATTCAAGTTGTAATGTCACATGCACAAGTACAGTGAAATGCATTTCTTGCAAGCTCTAACCCAGTGGTTCTTAACCTGGGTTCGATCGAACCCCAGGGGTTCGGTGAGTCAGTCTCAGGGGTTCGGCGGAGGTCAAGACACACATTCGACTATATGATTCGTGATGACATGCTCCGCTTGGCCATCATTGGCTGTAGGTGATCACGCTACATCGCTTGGCCTATCTGTGCTGCAGGGAATTTGGTGCGCTCAGTAGTCGACTTGTGACTGTCTTGTGATTTCTTTCGTAATATTTTAATCCCTTCATACTTACTGTGTCGAGCAAAAAAAGAAAGAGGTCGGACGAATATGTACAATATGGATTCACATGTATAACGGAACGTGATGGGAGTCAGCGTCCTAACTGCATGATTTGCAATGCCAAGTTGAGCAATTCTAGTCTAGCACCGGCAAAACTAAGAGAACACTTCCTTAAGCTGCATGGAGATGGAAAATACAAGAACACAACGCTCAATGAATTCGATGAAAAGGCTACTCTGCCTGTTCTCGGCTTTGTACCCATCAACAAACCGATCCTCACAGCATCGTACGAAGTTGCTTACCTGATCGCAAAGCAGGGCAAACCACACACCATTGGTGAAACACTCATAAAACCAGCTGTGTTGAAGATGGCGAATATCATGCTGGGAAAAGAG
Source organism: Oncorhynchus tshawytscha (assembly GCF_018296145.1). Taxonomy (NCBI): domain Eukaryota; kingdom Metazoa; phylum Chordata; class Actinopteri; order Salmoniformes; family Salmonidae; genus Oncorhynchus; species Oncorhynchus tshawytscha. The sequence goes on from NC_056429.1 coordinate 14,060,560, forward strand.
GCAGAAGTTAAGTTATCCCAACTTCCTCTTTCAAATGACACCATCAGCGACAGAATAGAGGACATGAGCAAAGACATCTTGGCTCAAGTAGTTGCAGATCTGATTTCAAGCCCGGCAAAATTCAGCCTTCAACTCGACGAGACCACAGACGTTTCCAATCTAAGCCAACTTGCTGTATTCGTGCGCTATGTGAAAGACGACGTGATAAAGGAAGATGTTTTATTTTGTAAGCCTCTTATAACAACAACTAAGGCAGCCGATGTGAAGAAACTTGTGGATGACTTCTTCAAAGACAACAATCTTTCATGGGATATGGTTTCTGCAGTTTGTTCGGACGGAGCTCCAGTCATGCTGGGAAGAAAGTCTGGTTTTGGTGCGCTAGTGAAAGCCGATGCATCATTGTTTCGCATTGTATTCTGCACAGGCATGGGTTGGCAACAAAAACTTTGCCTCCAAAACTGGCAGAAGTATTAAAAATTGTAGTGGAATGCGTGAACTTTGCGCGAACTAGTGCTCTGAGGCACCGCATCTTCAGTGAGCTGTGTAAAGAAATGGGCTCTGAATTCGAGGTACTTCTGTACCATTCTAACGTTCGGTGGTTATCCCGGGGACAGGTGCTGAATCGTGTTTTTGCCGTGCGTGTGGAATTAGCCCTGTTTTTGCAAGAGCACCAACATTGTCATGCAGATCGCTTAAGAAAATTCTGAGTTCATTCTCATTTTAGCGTACATGGCCGATATCTTCGCAGCTCTCAATCATCTCAATCAAAAGATGCAGAGCGGTGGAGTCAACATCATCGAAGCGAAGGAAAACCTGAAGTCTTTTTAAAAAAAGCTACTGTTATGGAAACGACGAACAGAGAACGATAACTTTGCAAACTTTCCCCTGCTGGACGACTGTAAGTAAGATCGAAGATGTATCTGGAATCGGAGACATTTCTGTACCAGCGGAACTGAAGCAAGCAATTGCCACGCACTTAGATGAGCTTGCAAAGTCTCTCGACGGATCATATCCAGAGTCATATCCAGCATGGGTGAGACAGCCGTTCACGTTTAGTGTTGAGACAACAGATGTCAATGATGAATACCTCGGTGAAATCATTGAAATTCAGCAGAGCCAGGTTCAACAGCAACTCTTCAGAACAACAACGCTTTCAACGTTTTGGTGTCAACAAATGGTAACGTACTCTGTTATTGCTAAGAAAGCTCTGGAGATTTTCATACCGTTTGTTACAACATATCTTTGTGAGCAAATCCTTTTCGAGGATGCTGGACATAAAAACGAAGAAAAGGAACAGACTTTGTTGCGAAAATGACATGAGAGTGACACTTGCCAAGGTGAAGCCGTGCATTTCTGAACTGGTCTCTGAAAGGCAACAGCAGAAGTCACACTGATTTGCAGTAAATATTCATTATTATGTTTTTGTTTTTGTGTGAATCATGTTTTGATGATTTTGTTCTTTGAACACAGTGATGTTGATAAATGGTTCATGTTGTGCACCAGTAAAATATATACCTATGTTTTGAATTTGAAAAAAATATATATATATTTTTCCAATTAAGTAGGGTTCGGTGAATGCGCATATGAAACTGGTGGGGGTTCAGTACCTCCAACAAGGTTAAGAACCACTGCTCTAACCCCAACAATGCAGTAATCAATAACAATGTAATACTAAAAATAACAAGGTAAATCAAAAACACACAATATATAAAAATAAGAAAAACACTATAAAGTAAGCAAGCATAATATATACAGGATCAGTTCCAGTACCATATTTACAATGTGAAGGGATACTGGATAGATAGAGGTAGATACAGTGCCTTCAGAAAGTATTCATACCCCTTGACTAATTCCACATTTTGTTGTGTTACTACCTGAATTCAAATTGGATTAAATAAATACAAATTCTAACCCATCTACCCCATAATTTATTTAACCAGGTAAGTTTACTGAGAACACATTCTCATTTACAGCAACAACCTGGGGAATAGTTACAGGTGAGAGTAGGGGGATGAATCAGCCAATTGTAAGCAGGGATGATTAGGGGGCCATGATATTACATAGATGGGGAATTTAGCCAGGACACTGGGATTAACACCCCTACTCTTACAATAAGTGCCATGGGATCTTTAGTGACCACTGAGTGTAAGGACACCCGTTTAACGTCCCATCCAAAAGACAGCACCCTACACAGGGCAATGTCCCCAATTTCTACCCATTTTTAGACCAGAGGAAAGCATGCCTCCTACTGGCCCTCCAACACCACTTCCAGCAGAACCTGGTCTCCCATCCAAAGACTGACAAGGACCAACCCTGCTTAGCTTCAGAAGCAAGCAAGCAACCAGTGGTATGCAGGGTAGTATGCTGCTGGCTAATGACAAAGTGAAAACATATTCTTAGAAATTTTTGAAAATATCTAATTTACATACAGTAAGTATTCACACTTTTGAGTCAATACATGTTAGAATCACCTTTGGCAATGATAACAGCTGGGTAAGTCTCGGAGTCAAAACTGTATCTCGGCCACTCAGGAACATTCACTGTCTTCTTGGTAAGAAACTCCAGTGTAGATTTGGCCTTGTGTTTTAGGTTATTGTCCTGCTGAATGGTGAATTCATGTCCCAGTGTCTGGTGGAAAGCAGACTGAACCAGGTTTTCCTCTACGATTTTGACTCTGGGTAGCTTCATTCCTTTTATTTTTTTATCTTTAAAAACTCCCCAGTCCTTAACAATTACAAGCATACCCATAACATGATGCATCCACCACGATGCTTGAAAATATGGAGAGTGGTAATGTGTTGTATTGGATTTGCCCCAAACATAACATTTTGTACTCAGGACAAAATGTTAATTGCATTTGCCATACTTTTTTTACTCTGTCAATTCATTTAGTATTGTGGAGTAACTACAATGCTGTTGATCCATCCTCAGTTTTCTCCTATCACAGCCATTAAACTCTGTAACTGTTTTAAAGTCACCATTGGCCTCGTGGAAAATCCCTGAGCAGTTTCCTTCCTCTCCGGCAACTGAGTTAGGAAGGATATTCATTGTCTGTCTTTTGTTTTTTTGCCATCTACCAGTAAGTGCCCTTCTTTGTGAGGCATTGGACAACAGAGCTGGTCTTTGTGGTTGAATCTGTGTTTGAAATTCACTGCTCAACTGAGGGACCTTACAGATCATTCTATGTGTTTGGTACAGAGATGAGGTAGTCATTAAAAAATCATGTTAAACCCTATTATTGCACACAGAGTGAGTCCATGCAACTTGAGGTGTACTCCTGAACTTGTTTAGGCTTGCCATAGGTTGAATAATGATTGACTCGACCTTTCAGCTGCGACCGGGAGACCCATGGAGTGGTGCACAATTGGCCCAGCGCCGTCCGGGTTAGGGGAGGGTTTGGCTGGCAGGGATGTCCTTGTCCCATCGTGCACTAATGACTCCTGTGGCGGGCCAGGCGCAGTGCACGCAGACGGTCGCCAGGTGTACTGTGTTTCCTCCTACACATTGGTGTGGCTGCCTTCTGGGTTTTGTGGGCATTGTGTCAAATCAAATCAAATCAAATTTATTTGTCACATACACATGGTTAGCAGATGTTAATGCGAGTGTAGCGAAATGCTTGTGCTTCTAGTTCCGACAATGCAGTAATAACCAACAAGTAATCTAACTAACAATTCCAAAACTACTGTCTTATGCACAGTGTAAGGGGATAAGAATATGTACATAGAGATATATGAATGAGTGATGGTACATAGCAGCATAGGCAAGATACAGTAGATGGTATCGAGTACAGTATATACATATGAGATGAGTATGTAAACAAAGTGGCATAGTTAAAGTGGCTAGTGATACATGTAATTACATAAGGATGTAGTAGATGATATAGAGTACATTATATACGTATACATATGAGATGAATAATGTAGGGTATGTAAACATTATATTAGGTAGCATTGTTTAAAGTGGCTAGTGATATATTTTACATCATTTCCCATCAATTCCCATTATTAAAGAGGCTGGAGTTGAGTCAGTGTGTTGGCAGCGGCCACTCAGTGTTAGTGGTTGCTGTTTAACAGTCTGATGGCCTTGAGATAGAAGCTGTTTTTCAGTCTCTCGGTCCCAGCTTTGATGCACCTGTACTGACCTCGCCTTCTGGATGATAGTGGGGTGAACAGGCAGTGGCTCGGGTGGTTGTTGTCCTTGATGATCTTTATGGCCTTCCTGTAACATCGGGTGGTGTAGGTGTCCTGGAGGGCTGGTAGTTTGCCCCCGGTGATGCGTTGTGCAGACCTCACTACCCTCTGGAGAGTCTTACGGTTGTATGCGGAGCAGTTGCCGTACCAGGCGGTGATACAGCCCGCCAGGATGCTCTCGATTGTGCATCTGTAGAAGTTTGTGAGTGCTTTTGGTGACAAGCCAAATTTCTTCAGCCTCCTGAGGTTGAAGAGGCGCTGCTGCGCCTTCTTCACGATGCTGTCTGTGTGAGTGGACCAATTCAGTTTGTCTGTGATGTGTATGCCGGGGAGCTTAAAACTTGCTACCCTCTCCACTACTGTTCCATCGATGTGGATAGGGGGGTGTTCCCTCTGCTGTTTCCTGAAGTCCACAATCATCTCCTTAGTTTTGTTGACGTTGAGTGTGAGGTTATTTTCCTGACACCACACTCCGACGGCCCTCACCTCCTCCCTGTAGGCCGTCTCGTCGTTGTTGGTAATCAAGCCTACCACTGTTGTGTCGTCCGCAAACTTGATGATTGAGTTGGAGGCGTGCGTGGCCACGCAGTCATGGGTGAACAGGGAGTACAGGAGAGGGCTCAGAACGCACCCTTGTGGGGCCCCAGTGTTGAGGATCAGCGGGGTGGAGATGTTGTTGCCTACCCTCACCACCTGGGGGCGGCCCATCAGGAGGTCCAGTACCCAGTTGCACAGGGCGGGGTCGAGACCCAGGGTCTCGAGCTTGATGACGAGCTTGGAGGGTACTATGGTGTTAAATGCCGAGCTGTAGTCGATGAACAGCATTCTCACATAGGTATTCCTCTTGTCCAGATGGGTTAGGGCAGTGTGCAGTGTGGTTGAGATTGCATCGTCTGTGGACCTATTTGGGCGGTAAGCAAATTGGAGTGGGTCTAGGGTGTCAGGTAGGGTGGAGGTGATATGGTCCTTGACTAGTCTCTCAAAGCACTTCATGATGACGGAAGTGAGTGCTACGGGCGGTAGTCGTTTAGCTCAGTTACCTTAGCTTTCTTGGGAACAGGAACAATGGTGGCCCTCTTGAAGCATGTGGGAACAGCAGACTGGTATAGGGATCGATTGAATATGTCCGTAAACACACCAGCCAGCTGGTCTGCGCATGCTCTGAGGGCGCGGCTGGGGATGCCGTCTGGGCCTGCAGCCTTGCGAGGGTTAACACGTTTAAATGTTTTACTCACCTCGGCTGCAGTGAAGGAGAGGCCGCATGTTTTCGTTGCAGGCCGTGTCAGTGGCACTGTGTTGTCCTCAAAGCGGGCAAAAAAGTTATTTAGTCTGCCTGGGAGCAAGACATCCTGGTCCGTGACTGGGCTGGTTTTCTTCTTGTAGTCCGTAATTGACTGTAGACCCTGCCACATACCTCTTGTGTCTGAGCCGTTGAATTGAGATTCTACTTTGTCTCTATACTGACGCTTAGCTTGTTTGATTGCCTTGCGGAGGGAATAACTGCACTGTTTGTATTCAGTCATGTTACCAGTCACCTTGCCCTGATTAAAAGCAGTGGTTCGCGCTTTCAGATTCATGCGAATGCTGCCATCAATCCACGGTTTCTGGTTAGGGAATGTTTTAATCGTTGCTATGGGAACGACATCTTCAACGCACGTTCTAATGAACTTGCACACCGAATCAGCGTATTCGTCAATGTTGCTGTCTGACGCAATACGAAACATATCCCAGTCCACGTGATGGAAGCAGTCTTGGAGTGTGGAATCAGCTTGGTCGGACCAGCGTTGGACAGACCTCAGCGTGGGAGCTTCTTGTTTTAGCTTCTGTTTGTAGGCAGGGATCAGCAAAATGGAGTCGTGGTCAGCTTTTCTGAAAGGAGGGCGGGGCAGGGCCTTATATGCGTCACGGAAGTTAGAGTAACAATGATCCAAGGTTTTTCCCGCCCTGGTGTCAAGAAGCAGTGCGGTTTGGTTGGGTTTCAGAGGACACACGGCTCTCGACCTTCGCCTCTCCCGAGTCCGTACGAGAGTGGCAGCGATGAGACAAGACTAACTACCAATTGGATACCATGAAATTGGGGAGGAAAAAGGGGTTTTAAAAATGAATAAAAAAATAATAACAATGGTGTAGGACTTGATTGCCCCTAGTGGCGAGGGAGACGTGTTGATGGAAGTTTGGCATCACGTGTCTTAATGACGCGGAATGAAAATCACCAGCAACTAGAAAAGCAGCCTCTGGATGTATGTTTTCCTGCTTGGTTAAGCCTCGTACAGTTCGTTAAGTGCCACCTTGATATTTTTCTTGTCCTGAGGAATGTAATGTATACATCAGTCATGACAACAGCTGAAAACTCCCTCGGGAAGTAAAAGGGTCAGCATTTGTCCATAAGGTATTCCAAGATGGGTGAACAATGGGTCGACACTTCCACCAGCCGAGTCAGTACACCAGTTGTTGTTTAGGGGCAAATCCCTCCCCCCCTCGATTTCCCATCCAGTATGGCACCATTCTTAACTATAATTTACAGTGTTACATAACACTAATATTTGAGAACAATATTTTTTGTCATCATAATAAGGTTGGTAACAATGTGAAAATCTGTTGCAGCTTAAATCAACTACAAAACCCACAATGTTATGCTCTCTCTATGGGTTGGCTGGCTACCTAGCTAGCTAACAAACATAGCTCCACACACTAATACCAAAGTCATTATCAGCATTTGAAGTAGCTAGTTAGCTGTAAAATCACCTAAACATATACATTTAGGAGTCTACAGTCTCACCACGTTCAACCTACAGATCGATGTGCCTCACAGAGTGGAGTCTAATATTTGCAAAGTCACGATGCAGTGCACCCTGGACTGAAGAGGCAGACAAATAGGAGAAATGTGTTAGACCCTCTCTTAAATTACACATTTCTCGAGCTAGGAATATCGCAAAAATATGATCAATGGTTCATTCGTGAGAAGACCACCTTCCGCATCGTCCAGTATTGAAATCTTACATGTATGAAAGACGTTTTACCGATCTAGAAGTCATATTTCTATTAACTTACAGTGTAGTGAGAGCGGCTATATCGCAATGCTATGTCATACTGGCTGAATTTCTGCCTGCTTGAACAGCAATAGCTCAGATACACATGAACATTTTAAATGACCTAGGGAATCGATAGAACGTCGCTCAGATATGCACAAAAACAATAAAACATTTAAAATGTGAATCTTAACTTTAAACGTAATTGCATTTGAGGAGTGCCAAGTTAATTTGCAGGACTGGTCAAAAAGTACCCAAGTGCATTGCTATTCACAGTAAATATAAAGCAAAACCCTTTTACTGTAGAAATGTACCGTAAAATGACAAAAATGTATCTAAAAATGTACAGCAATGACTAACAGTGTAGTTTCATGTTATCACATGTTGAACCACATGATTTTACCTGTGGAAAAATCACATATGAAAACTTTTTTTTGTAAGCGAAATCATGTGAAAACACATGTTTTTGGAACACCTCACAGTGATGAGGCCTACCACCCCTGCGTAGTCAGCAAACTTAATGATGGTGTTGGAGTTGTGCGTGGCCACACAGTTGTGGATGAACAGGAAGTACCGGAGGAGACTAAGCACGCAACCCTGAGGGGCCCCTGTGTTGAAGGTTAGCGTGGTGTATGTGTTGTTGCCTGCCCTCACCACCTGGGGCGGCCGTCAGGAAGTCCTGGATACAGTTGCAGAGGGAGATGTTTAATGCCAGGGTCCTTAGTTTAGTGATGAGCTTGGACTACGGTGTTAAACGCTGAGCTATAGTCAATGAGTGGCGCGTGACATCAAGGAGCCAAACAATTTGCACTAAAAGGAATAATAAGTATTTCTTAATGAGATTAAATTCCCAATTCAATAAATGTGGATGTTGGCTCTTCTGAAACATTCACAGTAGATGAAAGAGATGTTTGCTTGGTACTTAAGGCACAACAGAACCACAAAACAGTGCTGCCAACAAGCAGAAATTCCCTGACTCCAAACTGCTTACACAGTCTTCAGAAAGCTGGTTGGCTGATCATTTTGCTTTTATACATGCTGTCTCCAATTGAGGAAGCTGTGAACGTTAGCCAGGCTAGTCCAGAAAGAAAGCGCCAGTGCAACTTCAAACAGTGTCCCATGGTTTCCTAGCAACACTAAGTGAGAGAGATTCTGGGCTGAGATGAAAATGAACTAAGAAGTTCTGAGTTCAGTTAACTATATTGATTGGGATTCAGAGAGAAGTTTCTTTAAGTGTAAAGTCCTTATTGAACTTCTTCTGAAAAACATTTTGTTACTCTTTGGACTCTCTTGATGTGGTTCGGCATCCGTGTGATCAAGTGACACACATTTTTATACTCCATAATGTGTAAAGTAATGCTGTGTTTTTCAGTGCTTGTTGTAACATATGTATCCATTATGTTGTTTTTTACTCTCCCTCTCTGTAACCTGTTGAATCTAAAGATAACACAACTCACACATCTCTATTTCACCCTCTCTAAAAATGAAACTAAAGAACATATGCATAAATAACACAGTGTAGCTGCATTTTTAATTGTTGTTAATCTTCAAAGATTCCCAGTAGTATTGTCCCATGATTGGGCTGGCTGCTTCCGATGGCATTCCCTCATTCAGAGCGCTAGACAGACAACAGCTCCAATACTCTTTCTCAAGTTGTCTGCACTCACAATGGACTTTCTCAGCTTTCAAACAAAAGAGCCCGGAGCATAAAAAATGTCCAGTTTCAATGACATTCCTTCCCACAATCCATGGCTAGAATATGGGCTTTTCTCTGTTCTCTATCCCCCCTCTGTAATATATATATATTTTAAAGTAAGACATTTCATAAAAACTTTATTAAAACAAACCGAAAGGTGAGATTGTATGAGGAAGTAACTAGAAATGTATGAAAACAACAACAATGATGCAGTAACGCCAGTATCATTCTCATTGCATGGAAGGAAGATTTTACAGTAGCAAACTAGGATGCTGTGATGAATCGTCAAATAAATACCTACCCTGCTTACAAGCAGGGTTTTTGCATACAAGCAAAAATTAAAGCAGGAAGCACCAGTGAATAGATCAATAAAAAAAGTGGTCAGATGAAGCAGATGCTAAGCTACTGGACTGTTTTGCTAGCACAGACTGGAATATGTTCTGGGATTCCTCCAATGGCATTGGAGTACACCACGTCTGTCATTGGCTTCTTCAATAAGTGTATCGATGACGTTGTCCCCACAGTGACCGTACGTACATACCCCAACCAGAAACAATGGATTACAGGCAGCATCCGCACTGAGCTAAAGGCTAGAGCTGCGCTTTCAAGGAGTGGGACTCTAACCCGGGAGCTTATAAGAAATCCCGCTATGCCCTCCGACGAACCATCAAACAGGCAAAGCATCAATACAGGACCAAGATTGAGTCGTATTACACCGGCTCTGACGCTCGCCGGATTTGGCAGGGCTTGCAAACCATCACAGACTACAAAGGGAAGCACAGCTGAGAGCTGCCCAGTGACACGAGTCTACCGGACGAGCTAAACTACTTCTATGCTCGCTTCGAGGCAAATGACACTGAAACATGCATGAGAGCACCAGCTGATCCGGAAGACTGTGTGATCACGCTCTCCGTAGCCGATGTGAGTAAGACCTTTAGACAGGTCAACATTCACAAGGACGCAGGGCCAGATGGATTACCAGGACGTGTACTGAGAGCATGCGCTGACCAACTAGCAAGTGTGTTCACTGACATTTTCAACCTCTCCCTGTCCGAGTCTGCAATACCAACATGTTTTAAGCAGACCACCATAGAGCCTGTGCCCAAGAACACTAAGGTAACCTGCCTAAATGACTACCGACCCGTAGCACTCACGTCTGTAGCCATGAAGTGCTTTGAAAGGCTGGTCATGGCTCACATCAACACCATCATCCCAGAAACCCTAGACCCACTCCAATTTGCATAACACACCAACAGATCCACAGATGATGCAGCCTCTATTGTACTCCACACTGCCCTTTCCCACCTGGACAAAAGGAAAACCTATGTGAGAATGCTATTCATTGACTACAGCTCAGCGTTCAACACCATCGTTCCCTCAAAGCTTATCAATAAGCTAAGGACCCTGGGACTAAACACCTCCCTCTGCAATTGGATCCTGGACTTCCTGACGGACTGCCCCCAGGTGGTAGGGGTAGGTGACAACACATCCGCCACACTGATCCTCAACACAGGGGGCCCTCAGGAGTGCATGCTCAGCCCCCCTCCTGTACTCCCTGTTCACTCATGACTGCACGGCCAGGCACGACTCCAACACCATCATAAAATTTTCCGACAACAGTTGTAGGCCTGATCACAGACAACAACGAGACAGCCTATAGGTAGGAGGTCAGAGGCCGGTCCATGTGGTGTCAGGACAACAGCCTCTCCCTCAATGTGATCAAGACAAAGGAGATGATTGTGGACTATAGGAAAAAGAGGACTGAGCACGCCCCCCTTATCATCGAAGGGGCTGTAGTGGAGCAGGTTGAGAGCTTCAAGTTCCTTGGTGTCCACACCACCAACAAACTAACATGGTCCAAGCACACCATGACAGTCATGAAGCGGGAACAACAAAACCTATTCCCCCCTCAGGAGACTGAAAAGATTTGGCATGGGTCCTCAAATCCTCAAAAGATTCTGCAGCTACACCATCGAGAGCATCCTGGTGCATTACTGCCTGGTATGGCAACTGCTCGGCCTTCAACCGCAAGGCACTACACAGGGAAGTGTGAACGGCCCAGTACATAACTGGGGCCAAGCTTCCTGCCATCCAGGACCTCTATACCAGGCGGTGTCAGAGGAAGGCCCTAAAATTGTCAAAGACTCCAGCCACCCTAGTCATAGACTGTTCTCTCTGCTACCACACGGCAAGCGGTGCTGGTGCACCAAGGCTAGGTCCAAAAGGCTTCTGAACAGCTCCTACCCCCAAGCCATGAGACTCCTGAACATCGTCACTTTAACGTCACTTTAATTAACTCTACCTACATACTACCTCAACTAACCGGTGCCCCCGCACATTAACTCTGTACCGGCACCCCCCTGTATATATTGTTATTTTTTTACAGCTCCTCTTTAATTATTTGCTACTTTTATCTCTTATTCTTATCTGTATTTTTTTTAAACTGCACTGTCGGGTAGGGGCTCGTAAGTAAGCATTTCACTGCAAGGTCTACACCTGTTGTATTCGGCGCATGTGACTAATAAAATTTGATTTGATTACCTCTTCCCCTCCACATACACACACAAACTCACCCCTCCTACCCACCCCACCCTGTGCCTCGCATGGGGTGACATTAGCTCCCCTATCACATCCTCAGTCTAGGCTGGGGGGTGAACTATTGTCACACTGTACAACGGGCCCCACTGGCAAGCCAGCAGCTTACCAGCCCAAGGCTGCCCGGCAACAATGGGGGGGTTTGGAATGGGTAAAAAGGGGAGTCACATAGTCCTAGGGCCTAATCCCCTTGCCCCGTACATCTGCACAGGGCTGTTTTGCACCAGGAATTAAAAGGCACCCCCTTTGAATCAGACCTCTTTTACTTTTATTCTATCTCAGAGAACAATACAGGCTGTAGTAGAATAGGGGCCTTTAGTGTAACCAAGACACAAGCGGCCTTTTGCCAAATGGATGGCTCTAGAAGGCTCGTTTTACTCATGTCGTGTTTGAAGTGGACTTATTTTGGGCTTGGTGGTTGATTTGGAGAGCACGTGAAAAGACTTGAGACAAGACATGAATGCTGGCTCTTGAAATTCACACAATTTACTTTAAAAGCAGCCTTCTCTGTGTGTTTGGGTGTGTCTTTGAGCGTGTTGTTGGTGTTGTTTAAATAAATGTGTCTGTCTGCATTTCAGATGATAAAGGCATTATTAACATTCCTTGACAGGGGTAGTTGAAAGCCATCAAAAACACTCACTTAAATAAGCACTTTGGCTTTGGGTGTTCTGTGTGTTGGAAAGAGCATGATTCTTGCAACGCCAAAGTTGTTGGTTCAAGACCTGTAAGGATCACGAGGTAGAATTAGTTGGCTCTCCTTGAAGTGTAACTTTTCAAGAACTGATAGTTATAATCAACACACAAACAGCAGTAGGTAGCACATGGCCTTTAATAATTAATAACTTCTTGGAACCAAACTCTTGCATAATTTATACTTTTGGCAAAGGGAAGTGGAAAATTGATAGTTGAGATGTTTCAGTCAATTTTGACCTAGATATTGTTTTTTAGACAATATTTTGAGAGAGAAAAAACTGCAGCGTATTGGCAAAACACTCCAACATTGAATAGACCCACAGGCTCAGCTGCCATAATATTTACAGGGAGATGTGAAAAATATTCAAAATGGTTGTACACATTTTTGCAAATCTGTCCCACTTTCCCCCAACTCACTCTCCTTGGGGTCCAAGCGTCGAATGATGAGAAGATGTTTTACAGTACATCAGTTTTAGGGCTGTATCTCTATGTATACAAGTAGTGCCATCTAGTGGTCACTTTACAAAAATACAATTTGAGGCCAATCAAGGCTAACAATACTGCATTATTATGGCAATGTTCAAAACTACATTTAGGCCAAAAATAAATATGTATCTAGATATAACACTGGTACATAATCATACATCACTGTGGCATAAACATTATAATCAATGAGAACTCAGTTAGGCTAAAAATGTAGTTTTACAAAGATGATATCTTGTATAGTGAAAGCATCTTCACGTAAAAATAATTGCTATGAGGTCTTCTGACAGTGACACAAAGTACATCTGAATCGAGGCAAACAAAACTTTAGTCCTATTTACTGTCAACTGCCTACATTCAAACACACACAACCACCACCCCTGGGCCCACGGCAACCTTTAAAATAGGTTCTGCTGAGTTAATCTGAGTTTGGGGAGTACTCCTGCTGCGCCCCATTCAGGCCTAGTCAGCACCCCGCTAGATAGATCCTTTTCTCTGGACACACAATCAGTGAGTTTAGGCAGAAACAGAGCAGCTTGCAGCAGTGACCATTCAAACTGGTTAACACGGTCTGTGATGTCAGACAGACATGGACCAATGCTGAGTAGCCCACGGTCTGGGCACCTGGAGGAATTCAAAGGGCAGCTCTTTTTTGATCTGTTACTTTTGTGACATGGTTATTCAGCAGTCAATCACAATACCAGGCGTGTGGTTTTTACAGAGGTATCTTTTGGGTTAGTGCTTGAAGTCTAAACAAATAAATACATATGGAGGACTACGAAGACATTCTGGTTTGAAGATCAGTGTCAGCCTCTGTAGGCCTACTTGCCAGCCCAGAGCTCAGGGAAAATGTCATTTGTAAAATTATGATGAAGTAAAGACTCCTAGCTCCCTGCACTCCTATTTAATATCTAATGGACAAATCAATAACAAACATCACTCCTTGGTAATCTCATATTTTCATTCATGCATTAATTGAATGCATTCAAATTCAGCAATAATGGACAAGAGAGTGCAATCAATTTGAATCCTTTCTAAATTCACACAAGCTCACAAAAAAGCACCCCAGCATGCACACAATCACACACAATATAGTAAGATGTGCAAACTCACCATTGCAGTTGCAATATTATCATAAGGAGATGTATCCTTGGAATACGGAGGAGGAATGGAGGGAAAAAGAGAAGCAGAGGAGGTCATAGAGAGTAAGGGAGGAAGACGGTGAGTTTGAATCAGTGGAAGATGGCAGAAGACAATTGGAGATGGTTTGTCAAAGAAGAATGATGGGAAGTGTAAGCAGAGTGAGCCGTACGCCAATCGAGGTCTGGAGACGAAATGGAAGTGAATGAAGGTGTATTAACGCAGGTGTGGTGAAGTTCTGAGCCTAAGGCTTGCGCAGATGGTCAGGATAAAGGTGTGTTTGACGGTAGGAGTGACATTTCTGGAGAAAGTGGACCCATGCCTTTTGGCTGATTCATACAGTATGTGCTTTCAGTGTGGGTGAAAACAGAATTGGGTGCTGTGGAAACGGTGAAGGTAACTCGAAGTGGTAATTGTTTGTGCTTCTACCTGTCAGAGGGAGCAGGCACTCCTCGCCACACGAATGGGGACAAGAGCTGTGACTTGTTTTGCTCTGAAGAAAAGGGTGCCATTGAAAGGAGTGATTACTCGGGTAGCGGTGAATGTGAAAGTAGACCAACAGAAGGGGAAGATTCCCGGTGTTTGTGATGCATGTCTTTTGGTGCGACTCAGAATTATATATGCTTCAGTAAGATGGACGTTTTAGCGTTCATAGCAATGGTTGTCAACTGTAATGCAGGGATGTAAGTCACAGAAAATAGAAGTTGTGGTAGGAGCTGCAGATACGTTTTTGGGTGTACGAGATTTGACGTCAGAAGAGTTACAGGGTGTGTCGAGTGGTGGTGTTCTGTCCTTCCAGGCCGTTGGTCTGAGGTAGGTCTAGATAGGTTTAAATAGTGGAATAGGGTGGTAGGTTTTAAATGAGTGTAGGGTTAGATGGATGGGTATTTGTTTAATTTTTCCATGCAAAGTGTAAGGGAATTATAACCCAGTCTAGTTGGTGGCGGTAATGAAACATTTATTGGATGCCAACTGCCGTTAAACCTCATCGAAGAAGACACCATTGCATTTGACTTCAGGGTCATCCTAGAACAGCTCTGCATTCACAACCAGTGTTGGGGATTAGTGAACTACATTTAGTTCAACTAGTAATTCAACTACATTTTGCATTAGCTTGGTGGTAGTTGAACTATATTAAAATATTGGTAGTGTTTTCAGTAGTTAATTACTTTCTTGCAATGTAGCAGTGTAGCTAACTACTGGAACTACACACTACTGTTTCTCCATGTAGCAGTGTAGCTAACTACTGGAACTACACACTACTGTTTTACCATGTAGCGGTGTAGCTAACTACACACTATTTCTTTGGCAAAAGTAAAGTAGGTAAGAATTTCTTTTTTCAGCATCAGACCTGCATAATACGCACTTCAAACAGTTGTGTTCAATAGGCTACATTACTAATTATGTTAACATCTGACTCCATAGTGATCTGTTTTTGCAATTTGTACTGTGTTCTATGATATTTCAGATTGACATAATTGTTCACAAAGTAGTTGAGGTAGTGAACTACTTTTTCAAAGTAACTTTAGCTACTTTAAGTTTAGCTACTTTATGTGTAGCTTAACTTCTTTCAAGTAATTGGTAGCTTGATAAACAACATTTTCAGAGTAGCTTCCCACAACACGTTCTACCACCAAAGCCAGGCTTACAGGAACACTGGCCACAAACGTGGACAAAATACAACCGTATTAGAAATGTGTCAGTAATGGGTTCACACACAGTTACATTAAGAACCTTCATGAGTGACTGCAAAACAATGACATTTCAAGGCCTTTTGTCTAAAATACTATCTAGGATAGACAATATTCTATGCGAGGTAGCTAATATGCTTATTGCATTAACACTCTGATGTGTAAGTTACATTCATGTTTAAGACCAGTGGTGGAAAAAGTACCCAATTGTCACACTTGAGTAAAAGTATAGATACCTTCAGAGAAAGTTACTCAAGTAAAAGTCACCCAGTAAAATACTACTTGAATAAAAGTATCTGCTTCTAAATATACTTAAGTACCAAAAGTAAAAGTAGAAATAATTTCAAATTCCTTATATCAAGCAAAGCAGATGGCACAATTTTATTGATTTTAAAATGTATGGATAGCCAGGGGTACACTCCAACACTCAGACATAACTTACAAACAATGCATTTGTGTTTAGTGAGTTTGCCATATCAGAGGCAGTAGAGATAACCACGCTTTCTCTTGATAAGTGGGTGAATTGGACCATTTTCATGTTCTGTCCTGCTAAGCAACTCAACATGTAATGAGTACTTTTGGGTGTCAGGGAAAATGTAGAGTAAAAAGTACATTATTTTCTTTTGAAATGTAGTGAAGTAAAAGTTGTCAAAAAATATAAATAGTAAAGTACAGATACCCCCAAAACTACTTAAGTAATACTTTACAGCTGTTTAACACACATCGGCAACTGTCCAAACACTTAAAAGACACACCCTATCCCCTCAGCTCTCAAATTAAGTGGACACTTCTGATGAAATATCATGACGTCTGACGAGTATACACTTGCAGGGCAAGGGAGGAAGGAATCATTATTAAATGGACCGCACTTGCCTGGAAATTCTTCACTCATTCATCCCGAGATGATTGTGTTTTCAGCTACCGGTAGCTTGTGGGTGCTTTAAATGCACTCCAGTCAATTATGATTTAATGTCTACTTATATTGACTATATAATTATTAATATAGGCCTACTGTATGATAGCTAACAAATAAATTAGCCTGCCTAGCTGGAACATCTGAAGAAGGATTTTTTTTTATTTCTACAATTTCCAAAAGCTTAAAAAACATTTACTTTTATGAGACGTGTTTGTGCCATCAAGTGCATTAGTAGCACAATTTCTAACCTGTTTACATTAGTTTTTACTTACACTTGTATGTTGACATCTCCATTGATGTTGTTTTTAAGTTTTGGCAGACTTTTCTTAGCCGATATAAAATCGTTGCAAAAAAAATGTATTTAATTTTTTTTCACCTTTATTTAACCAGGTAGGCTAGTTGAGAACAAGTTCTCATTTACAACTGCGACCTGGCCAAAGCAGTGCGACACAAACAACAACACAGAGTTACACATGGAATAAACAAACATAGTCAATAATACAATAGAAAAAAGTCTATATACAGTGTGTGCCCTTGCTTCCTGTCAAAGCAAGGGCTGATTTCAAGGTTTTACTACTAACCTACAAAGCATTACATGGGCTTGCTCCTACCTATCTCTCTGATTTGGTCCTGCCATACATACCTACACGTACGCTACGGTCACAAAACGCAGGCCTCCTAATTGTCCCTAGAACTTCTAAGCAAACAGCTGGAGGCAGGGCTTTCTCCTATAGAGCTCCATTTTTATGGAACGGTCTGCCTACCCATGTCAGAGACGCAAACTCGGTCTCAACCTTTAAGTCTTTACTGAAGACTCATCTCTTCAGTGGGTCATATGATTGAGTGTAGTCTGGCCCAGGAGTGGGAAGGTGAATGGAAAGGCTCTGGAGCAACGAACCGCCCTTGCTGTCTCTGCCTGGCCGGATCCCCTCTTTCCACTGGGATTCTCTGGCTTACTGGGGCTCTCTCATACCGTCCCTGAGAGGGGTGCTTCACCTGAGTGGGTTGAGTCACTGATGTGACATCCTGTCTGGGTTGGGTTGGCGCCTCCCCCTTGGGTTGTGCCGTGGCGGAGATCTTTGTGGGCTATACTCAGCCTTGTCTCAGGATGGTAAGTTGGTGGTTGAAGATATCCCTCTAGTGGTGTGGGGGCTGTGCTTTGGCAAAGTGGGTGGGGTTATATCCTTCCTGTTTGGCCCTGTCCGGGGGTGTCCTCGGAATGGGCCACAGTGTCTCCTGACCCCTCCTGTCTCAGCCTCCAGTATTTATGCTGCAGTAGTTTATGTGTCGGGGGCTAGGGTCAGTTTGTTATATCTGGAGTACTTCTCCTGTCCTATTCGGTGTCCTGTGTGAATTTAAGTGTGCTCTCTCTAATTCTCTCTTTCTTTCTCTCTCTCGGAGGACCTGAGCCCTAGGACCATACCTCAGGACTACCTGACATGATGACTCCTTGCTGTCCCCAGTCCACCTGGCCGTGCTGC